>NW_010227813.1:10977-12796 GCF_000690775.1 Eurypyga helias | reverse complement strand
GGGGGGGGGGAGGAAATCAAAGCCACATTTTCTTCTACCTGCCAAGGAAAGGTTGAGAAAGCAGGCATAAAAGAGGGCTCTGCTGACTCCCATCGAGGATAGCTCTGTCTGACAGCTGAAGGACCACTCACCTGGAACCAAGTGTTAACTTTGCTGGAAGACTCACCACAGAAGCCAAAGGCAAAGCAGTTTTGGAAACACAGATGCTGTAATGGCATTATATATGCACCTCAGTGAGCCAAGGAAGGGATGGATTAATGACCTGGTCTGGAAATAAGGTCTGCATCTGACGCTCCTCCATCGTATGTGAAACCCTGAATGTTGACAGTAGTGCTACAGGTCTAACCCAGCATCTAGAACAAAAATCCAGTGGAAGCTTTCTGCTTCCTGGTTCAGAAAGCACTGGTTCAGGAAAAAGGGAACAAATGGTGCACAGGCACAGGGCATGGATGAAACGGACTCATGCTTCCTCTTCATTTTTGCTATTTTTTTTTCTTCCTCATACAACAGCAACAGCAAATGGGCAGAGTCAGTCCCAGAACACGGTAACGTGTCTTTGTATTATTTATGGCACGCAAAATGCAAAACAAATACGTCATCTACTAATGCTAGCAATTCTTTGGCACTGGGACACAGAGTGCAATGAGAGTGGGTGGACCTCGCTGGTACGACAGAACTCCAGTTACGGAAGAGCTGTCCAGAAAGAAAGAAGCATGAAGAAGAACAAACACGGTCAGGTTTATTCTTTCCCTCCCTGCCATCCCTCATCCTTGCCTGCCACCTCCCTTCCCCATTGTTGTTTCCACATAGTCCCAAGTCTGGATGCATCCCTGAGGAGCAGCAGTCCCTATGAGAGCTCCTCTGATCCTGCAAAAGTTTTGCAGCTCAGCAAGCCAGCTCCTGAGAATTACACTGTTCATGACAGCAAACATTTATCAGTAAAAATGCCAGCAGCAGCAAGCGACCCCATTAAATTAAACATACAGAACAAGCTGAATATTGGCATGGCCGAGATGATTGCTCTAAGTCAAGATCATGCAAGCTCCGGTCAGCCTGTGTCAGGCAATTTTCACTTTTGAGTACAGGTAGCGCCAAATTCACAGCGGAGTCAAAGAGACAAAGGTATAGTTATCCTGGTCTAAAGCCCAACAGCGTGGGTGGAAAGTCACACACTGGTTTCAGTGTGCTTTGAATATTGACCAGTTGGAGCGAGTCCAGAGGAGGCCATGAAGATGATCAGAGGGCTGGAGCACCTCTCCTTTGAAAAAAGGCTGAGGGGGTTGGGCTTATTCAGCCTGGAGAAGAGAAAGCTCTGGGGAGACCTTATAGCACCTTCCAGTACCTGAAGGGGCTACAAAGAAGCTGGGGGGGACTTTTTACAAGGGCCTGTAGTGACAGGACAAGGGGTAACGGGTTTAAATTGAAAGCAGGGAGGTTGAGATTAGATATCAGGAAGAAATTCTGCACAGAAAGGGTGGTGAAGCACTGGAACAGGTTGCCCAGAGAAGCTGTGGATGCCCCATCCCTGGAAGTGTTCAAGGCCAGGCTGGATGGGGCTTTGAGCACCCTGGTCTAGTGAAAGGTGTCCCTGCCCATGGCAGGGGGGTTGGGACTAGATGGTCTTTAAAGTCCCTTCCAACCCAAACCATTCTGTGATTCTATGCTATCTGTAAGTGGGGAGAAGCAGACGCAGAGCCTGCCATTGTGGACCTGCTGTAGCAGCCCTGGATTTTGGGGAAATCTCACTTTTAAATCAAAACACTTGCTTTCCAAGTGCAAACTCGGCATGCATGTGCATGAAGAAGTGATGCCTGGAGGG
>NW_010227813.1:5928-10964 GCF_000690775.1 Eurypyga helias | reverse complement strand
AAAGACACTCAGTAAAATAAATGGTTTTAATAAAGAAACAATGTTTACTTTTCCTTTGCTGCAGCAGAACACAGAGCACCTTCATGGAAGGTCCTCGAGGTTAAATAAACTATACTTAGTCAAATACCTTACAGTTAAAACCCAGGGTTGCTCCTGTGCATGAGATCAGGTCTTTATAATTCCCCTGGGTATAATAACTTGTGCAGCTTATTTCTTTGCACCTTGTTTCTCTAATTTAAAAAGGCAAGTAAACAAAAGGCGAAATTAAAAATGGCAGATGTCAGCAGACGTGTTAAGGGTTTGTAAGTTTTGATGTTCTTTCATCACTGAGGTTTCTCACGTACAAGGTGTTGGGCAAGAACTGATCCAACAAGCCGCCAGCGCATGCCCAGAGGGGTGCATTACACACCTATTTGCAGGACTTC
This sequence comes from Eurypyga helias, assembly GCF_000690775.1. Lineage (NCBI taxonomy): Eukaryota > Metazoa > Chordata > Aves > Eurypygiformes > Eurypygidae > Eurypyga > Eurypyga helias. Next base: position 10,539 of record NW_010227813.1, on the reverse strand, counting down.
TCTTTTGAAACTTGTGCTTACTATTTTCATTCATTTTCTCATAAGTCGCAACATGATGACTAATAAATGTTTATGCCTTGTAGGTTTGATAGTAGCAGCCTGCTGCAATAATTTCTGTCTTTTAAGCTAGCCAGAGAAGCGTATTTTTTTCCCTGCAGTCCCTTCAGCTGTATGGCCTTCTCCCTAAAAAGATTCCCCCTCATTTTGATTTGATAAAAACCCCTGTTTACCCATTTTATAGGCCTTAGATGAAGGACAGCCCCAGTTCATCAAATCCGAGGAAGATCGTGGGGAGGGGAGAGCAGCACCGCTGTGTTTTTCCACACAACCTGTTACGGTAACAAGCACTCCCCCGCAATGTTTGCTGACAGATGTTCAAGGCTTGAAAAAAAAAAAGAAAATCTGTTTTCAGCTGATGGCTGTACCACCACTTTTGAAATAAGTGTTAGTTCCAGGCTCCTGAGTTCACGAGGGCAAAGAAACAGCAGGAGAAAAACAGATGAACTGGGTAATGGGGGGAAAGAATGAAACGGCAAAATAAAACCTTGGTGCTGACAGAGCCAACAAACGACACATGTCCTGGGCAGCAGGGAAGAAAAAAAATAGCTGGGTGTGAAAAAGGTGGAGCAGTGACCGTCAAACGGTTGTGTGTGTCTCTGAAGTTAAACCACCACAAAGGTCCAGAATTCTCACCAGGTTCTTGGACACTGAGCGTTCAGATATGGCATATGAGCCAGGAAGGAGCTGGGGATGGATAAGCCTTCCCAGGGCACTGAGGAGGCATCTGTGAGGCATGGGCCATGCCGGGCAAGGACAGGGACCTGTGTTTTTGTGGATTCTGTTTGAGCACAAAGAGAAGTGTCCAAGGAGTCTGGGTGACACCTACAGAAGGTCTCCCATGCTGTGGCTTAGGGCATAATCAAGCCCTAGACTACAGAAATTCTGTGTGTGAGGACCAGATTGTCACGGATGAACTCTCTGGGATAGGCAAAATCACGAAGCTGTTCGAGTTCTGCTGATGCCAGTGGGCATTAGGCAAGAAATCAGTTTGAACATGAGGTGCTGCATGAACTAGGCATGTCAGACATCTTCAGTTGCTTCTGAGTTCCTGGTCCTCAGCTAAAATTGGTTTTGCATCAGGCAAAGCCTGGATTTTCTCTGAGGCTACTAAAGCTTATCTAGCAATAGCTCGAGCAACTGGAGCATGCTGGGGAGGATTAATCTAGAGCAGTGAGACTTCTTGTTGTTGACGGTTTGTTTGGGTTTGCTTTTTTTTATTAGTATGACAGAGGTATGTGTGTAGGAACTGGGAATCCTGGGAGTGTATCCTTTTCAACACACCGTTTGAAGGGGTTTCTCTGCTTGTGGACAGACTGTAACAACATGAGGATAATCCCCTTCTGTCTTCGCTTTCTTCTTCCCCTATCCCAGACAGGCAGGAGAGACTGGAAAGACTATTCACAGCCTTTCTCAAAATTTCCCTTGCCTTGCTTTGCTTTCCCTTCTTTCCCTTCATTTTGCCAGCTCAGGTATCTATTAAACAGTAAAAACGCTTGTTTAATCTGAGGTTCAAGGTAAACTAGCTGTGCTATCACCTTGTACATATCCCTATCTTCCCTCGCAGTGTGGGAGTACTTGTTTACTCACTGCAAATGTTGCAGTGATTTGCATGTCTACTTTAAAAAGAAAAGAAAGAAAGAGAGAAAGAAATGGAATCAAAGCATTAATAGTTTACCACCCAGTAGCATTCATTTTTATAAAGTTGCATCCATACTCTAAAATATTGTATGAGCAGCAGGTTGCTGAAGATAGGAGCTTCGTATAAGACTATCGAGTCAATTTTCAGCTCTAATAACCCTTGACATTGCCTGTTTAAAGGTATAGATATGTAGTTTTCATGCTGTTATTCTGGAAGATGGATTGATTCAATAAAAGCAACACGTGGGTTTTTTTTCTACACACAACACTTTTTGCAAATAATGTTCCCTAAGAGACAGGCAAATTTTAGATGTTCTTCCTTTTCTACCAAGGAATCACCTGGCCACTTGGATAGACTGAACTAATGGGAAATCCAGTAGCCCAAGCCTTGCATACCAGAGAGAAAGAGTGAGATGCGTAACATGAGGGAGAGTGTGTCGTGTGTGTGTGTGTGTGTGTGCATCCCTCCCTCCACACATACATCCAGTTTTGACATATTAAAGCAATACTAGACAAAACAGAAAAACTGTAGACGAGGAAATATGCATCCCATTGTCTCTGTGGCTGTGGAAGTAATTGTGATGAATGGTGCTAGTAAGAGTTTTTGAGCTTTATGGAAGCACTTTGGCCCTACTTTTTTTTAATTGAATCCTTAGCGCTTTAGTAAAGGCAACAATGTTTTCCCATGGTGTACTGGAGGAAGAATGTCTCAAAATGGAAAAAAATAAGTACAGTTTCCATGATTTATGCCATTTGCTCTGCAAACATAATATGTAGAGCAGAACTTTGGCAGGTGTTAATCAGTATATTTTTCTTCACACCAGTAGAGCTGCTTCAGCTTATACCAGCTGAGAATCTGGCTCCATGCATTAAATAAAAAAGTGGGTCTGGCTTCCTGAACTTTTGTAGTAGACACACAAAACTGTTCGTTATTGAGCTGTGGGCTTGAAAAGCGATCTCACTTCTCAGTATTGGCAGCAGGCTGAAGAAATGGGGACATGGTGTGCTGAGCTCCTGGGTAGAAGAAATGTTTTCTTTCAAACCATAACGACCTTTTTGGCCATCTGAAGGAATATGTTCAAGTCCCTTGGCAAGCAAAGGTGGGACACTAGCCAGTTACTACATGAAGGCTTTGAAGATGGAGGGAATAATAAAAGGGGGGAAAAAAAATTGAAGTTGAAAACCTTTTTGTTCCCAGATGGGTAGCTAAGGGGTAACCATTCATCCCCCTGCTTTGGAAGCAGAAACACAAATTGACCTGATACATCAAAATCAATGTATTTTTTTTTTTACTGTTCTGTGCCTCAGGTGTTGTGTCTGGTTTTTACATGACCACAAAGTTTAAAATAGGGCCAGTTAGCTCCCAAGGGTGGCTTCAGGTAGTATTGAGAATATGTAAATGGTTCTGGGCCCAGCTCTTTAGAAGATGGTGTACGCTATAATAGGTAAATCAATTGAATCCCGGCCCAATATTCCTGACAATATAGGGAATAGACAGAGCATAATTTGGGGGAAGAAATAAGAGATTCCTGAGGGAAAAGAGGAACATTGTTTTGGCAGAAATGGTACAGATTCACATGTGTATTAATAATAGAAAGTGTCATTTGCAAACAGCTTCTATCAGAAAAAAACACAAGTGAAAAAGCAGGTAGAAGCTGGAGAGAAATTGGAGAGCTATAGAAATATATGCACACTTTATTTTTTTTGATCCTTAAACAAACTTCATTTAATCAAGAAGATTACTCAGGGTATGCACAGAGGTGAGCTAGTTCTTGCACAGTTAACATGAAACAAGAGTCTCATAATGTGAAGTTCCTGTGAAATCTTAAGGTCACAAAAAAGTGAGGTTTATATAACAAATTTTGGGGAGAAGAATATGCAAGCTTGATGGGTTTGAATGTCAAAGTCTAGTGTCCACTGACTGAATGCTTAGATGTTGCAATTGTTTGCTTTGGAAGGCATACACGTTTGAGTATACAGAGCACACTATTTTAAAGATTAGATCTTTCCTTAATAAGAAGTATTTTCTTACCCTGGATTTTTTTTATATCAGAGTGATCTTTAAATGATGATTTCTGTTATTAGAGTTTGACCTAAACTCCTAAATAGTTCTATTATGTCCAGCGACCTCATTCTTACCAGGTTTTACAGGTCAGTAGTGATTTAAGCAGCCAGCTTCCTGCTAATTAATCCTATTTAGTTAAAGAACTGTTAGACTGTATTATCTTATCTCTGTTAAAAGGAAGTTTTTACAGGATTGTCACCAGATTACTGCTGTGAATGACAAGCCTCCATCCAACTTTGACATACAGTACATGAACAGAAAGGTAGAAGAGCAGAAAATGAGGTCAGCACACAAATGCCCTCTTGTTCTTTAGTGTTTCCCCATGACAAGAATGACCAGAGTTATCCCAGCACCCAGCTTTGAAATTACACTGCTCCCAGCTCTTCCTTCCCAGCAAGGCACTGCAGTTTGGGATGCCAGAGTCCAGGTGTCTTGTCAGAAACCCAAGCCCTCAGTTGGTGTGACTGCAGATGGGCGAGACAGATGAAGCCAACGCTGTATTTGCGTACACGGTCCTTGTTTTACTCCAGAATAGCAGCGGCCCGACAGAACTGAAACCTGCTGTGTGGCAGGAAGCCGCTATCAAAATAGCTGATACTGAGGTTGCGCAGCTTGCGATGACTGTGAGGCCCCAGAGGGGCCTTTTCTATGTCAAGTTTTGAAATCAATGGGTTACGTTAAATATAATGGAAGGTGAGATCTTGTGGAAAATACCCGTGAGTACATAAAGGGTAGGGCACTCAATAACTGGAAACCAGATAGCAGAAATGCATTTGATGGTTCTAGTCCACAGTGGGTGAGCTATGCATGCACCAAGAGGTTTATAGCTCCTTCTCTTCCCCGCCCCC
>NW_010227813.1:0-5909 GCF_000690775.1 Eurypyga helias | reverse complement strand
CCCCCCTTTTTCCTTTTGACATTAACTGCTCCACCATTATGCCTTTCACTACTTTATTGTTTGGTCTGGAATGAAGTGCACAAAGTCTATGACAGGCATGGTTTGCCCTGCCAATGGGCATATCTCAGGAGAAAGGCAGGGAGGGAGAGGAGGAAGGAGAAGGGGGTGTTTATAAATGGCCTTATTTCTACTGATATTTACGTATGGCATGAAATTTGCCAAGCTACATCTGTGAAAAGTACACATGTAATAGGACAGCTGTTGGCATGGGGGAACAAGGTTGGTTGTTCTGGGGACTGTTGAACAATGGATGTATTTTTGCCTCAGATGCTTGAAATAACCAACTCTTGTGGCTCCCGTAACTCTTGTGGCTCCTGTCACCCCATCCAGCATGATTTTCTGCCATGAGTTGCTAGCATCCTGGCACCAGCTGCACCTGGCTACCCAGCTGTGGTACCTGGCTTCCAAAAAAGGTTGGGCAGATGCCACTTCCAGGATGCTGGCAGGAGCAGGGGTTGTTCACTCTGCTGAGGGTGGTGAGGACGAGGGTTGGGAGAAGCCCTTAAAAACTAAATAATTAGAAGTGAAATCATCTATGCAGAAAGTTTATGAAATCTTGGGTGCTCTTCTAGGGGTTCCAATACTTCTTTATCTGTTGGGTACCATCAACAAACCCAAACACCTGCGGTTTGTGCCTCTCCTAAGTATGAGAATACCAAATATTTGGTAAATATTTCAGATATTTTGAGGGGAAAATTCCAGATATTTAAGAGTAACTGCTCTATTTGTACTATCCAGAGTGAGTAGGAAGTTAATTTTTAACACTTTGGGCATCTCAGCCACCAAAAGAAAACGAACATGAGCTATCAAGAGGAACAAAAGGGATGATTGTTAAGTAAGAAGGACTGTTAGGACATCAGCTCCACTAAAACCTCTTTCTGACAGCTAAACATCCATCATTTCCCCTCTAAAGGACCACTGCCTGCTGTAGAGTGACCATGGTCTCCAAACACATGCCAGGCCCAGGCCTCAGGTTGGTATAATTAAAACCAAAATGTAATGAAGAGCTCTTTATCTGTGTTGGCAGCAGTCTGACTATAAAGTAGCGATTCTTTTAATGTGAAGAAAAGCTACTGATATCTGGATGCAAAATGATACATTACACATGCCTTGTGATGAATTGCTAATGTGTTCTAAAGTGTCCAAAATTAGTTTAAAGAGGCTCTTCAGTAGCACAAGAGATATGTGAAGTAAATCTCCATCTGCACTGAATTTGCATTTAAAGACCATAGAAGTCCCATTTCTTTATGAAGGAATAAAAACACATACACGAGAAAAAAAGGCAGTGAATAAGAGGGGCTTAGGATACGTCAACAGCTTCTGCTGCCACGTGACTGTAGTTTGTCTGGCCTGTGTCTGAGGGCTGCAAACACCTTCTTCGTTAGTAGGTACAGAAGGATTATGCACTGCACTTAAGTGTTGGCATTTGCCCAGTGATAAAAGGGAAGAATCACATGTATTCTGGGAAAAGTAAGAAATAGAGAAACAAATTGGCTTTATGTTAAAAAATGTAAGTTTTGGAAGGAAGAACATGCTCTTTTTTTACCCTGGAACTTTTCTTTCTTCCTCTTGGATGGCTGATTAAGGATCAATCCTTTCTTCACTAATGCCTTAGCCAGCAACACGTTTAACAAATGCATTTTGCAAAGATAAGTAAACTGATAGGAAAATGGATTTTTGATATTTCTCCCGCATCTTTTCTACGTGGCTGGATTCAACCACTTCTGCCTTTGTGGATCATGTGTTTGCTGCGCTGCACTGTATGATACAGCCTAACGTGTTCACAATACAATTGCTCTGAGCTAAGCTGAGCTAAGTATATCCAAGTACGCTACTGGCTTTCATCACGTGCAGTTAAAGCACCAGCCTATTCAGCTCTCAAATGAGTGCCTGGATGTTTTTCCATGCTCCTATATCCTAAGCTGACCTGTGATAAAGCAAAGGAGTCAGATCTGTGCTGTGCGGCTCCCGACAGCACAGACTTAGCCAACAGCCTATTTGGGAACTCGAGTACTTGCAAATGACACATAAACCTCTATTTAAGCCTTAAACCAACTGACTTCACGTCTACGGCACAGTTATTTTTAATTCCCTGCCTCATTTTGCGCACCAGCAATAATCTCATGCCTGACAAATTGGGATGATCTGGCTTAAAAGTTCAGCTGCAGCCATGTTAAAAAGACCAGAGGAAACAGATAGCTCATCTCTGGAAAATGCAGCCCTTTGGAGCAATGCCAGAACTCCTTAAAAACAAATCAGCTCAGGATTACAGTTTAATAGAAGCAAAATGGCGAAATCATTTCCATTTTTTTGATGCACTCCTTCCATGCTGTTGTTAGCTGAGTGCAGTTTGGCTCATCCTCAGTTTTGTGCCTTCGCCAGGTGTGGGGTTTTGAAGGGCATGTGATAATCCTGTGCTTTTAGTACGTGAGCACATAAGCAATCGGAGGCAACTACCATTAAGTAGAGTAGCTGCTGGAAGTGCTGCAAGAAGCCTCCTGGCGCTTCCCTCCCAGTCGCCGGCACATCGCCCATGGGAGAGAAAACGTAGGAGGACACAGCCAGAGACTAAAGCTGGCAGAGCAGTTGCAGCTGCTGTCAAAGCAGAAACGGCCTTGACATTTTCCTCTGTTAGATCTGGGTTTCCTCTGTTCCTGGCGACCGCCTCTTTGGTCAGCCCACTCTCCTAAGCCCTAGGGCTTCTTCCTATGTCTGCTCACCCGCTCTGCCGCCTTGCTTTGGGCTTTCTGTTTGACTTGCCATGAGGTCAATGGGGATGTGATGGGGGATGCCTATGCCCCTGCCTCTTCAGCGGGCTGGCACAGCAGGGGTCAGGGCTTGTTTGGTCTCTGGGCACACCCAGGGTGAGTGTGATTTGTAATAAAATGCTAAGCTTCCGTGAGACTCTAATTTGGGTGAGGAAGGGGTGAGTGATGAAAAGCTGCACGCTTCAATTAATAGGAAAAAGAAGCCACTTCGCCTCCGTGGGATCCGCTGCTTTTAAGATGCTACTGGTTTACTTACACAAGGTGATATAATCTAAGACAGATACTGAAATGCTGCATGGAACAAAACTGTTTATTGGGCACATGCTATTTAACCACAATCAAGGTGCAATTTTCCAAAGCAATAAAGTGCCATAAATTATACAGTGGATAGAAAGATAGAAATGTGTTACCTGCCTCAAGTGGGCACAGTGTGTGTGTGATGGAATCAGCGAAAAAGAGATAATGCACCACTCCTTCCTTGCTGTGAAATGCCATGCTGGATGGCTGGTCTGGCAAGGGAAGCTTTTTCATAGGATGTTCATCAGTGGACTGGTCAGAGAGAAAGGGATCCTACCAGAAGGGTATCCTGGGATTGTTGGGAAGAGACTGATGGGAAATCAACGTTCTTGAACAGAGGACTTGTGTGCACCACCTCAAGGAATAATCCAGCGCTGTCTGTGGGGCCTTCTGCGTAAAAGCACAGATTGTCTCTTCATAAAATTCTGTATAGCTAAAGCCAAAATTCTTCTCCTGTTATTCTAGTAGGAATGATAGCAGCATTTGTCAGGTGGAATATAAATCTGTCTTGGAAGCTCTGCATTAGGACAACAGATCTGGGCAAGGCATTATTCGGAATTCAGTGGCAAATGAAGCAAATGTTATGCTGATGAATAAGAACCTCTGGGGGTCAATTTCAAAAAGCAAGACTGGTCCTCAGCAGAGGAACAAGAAATGGACTAATAGTATTAGTGTGCCATTCACTCTGATTTCATTTCCCAGGTCAACTCGTAGGGCTGTGACACTCATTTGCACTTTCAGATACACAGTAATACAACCACAACGAAATTCCCTGATGTCGGTGAAAAACCCAAGGAGGAGATTGTGTCCTAGACAGGGACTCTAGACAGGGAGTGAGCTGAGGCTGTTGCTCAGGATAAGATTAGGTTTGGGTATCAGTAGGAGGAAAGCTCAGGGCTCTGTTTCAAAAGGATGAAATTTCTCTCCGTGGCTTTTCTCCGTATTTTGGCTGAGATGAGCTGTCTTAGATGTCCACTGTGATGGGGAACATTTAAACATCAGAGCAGGAAAGGAAGGCTCCATTGCCAGTTTGGCTTCTTCCTACAAATCCACTGAGGGGCTGAGATTTCACACTGGGATGCCTCGTCCTTATTCCTTAGCAAAGTCCACCTGAAGCATTGTATGCCCAAGGAGCCTGTCCAGGAACAAGTGAGGGATAAAACGCCGATGTAGAGCTGTGGCTGAGAGCCTTTTTGCATTTGGACTTCTAGCCTCTGCCCCTTTAGCCTTGTGAGGGCTTCACATAAAAAAAAAACCAAAACACAAAACAAAACACAAAAAACCCCAACCAAACAAACAAAAAAAGCCAAACCACCAAACAAAACCCAAACAAACCCCAAGAACAGGAATGCAACAGTTGCCCTTATTTTGGTGTTAATGTTATTCATGCCTTGCTATTTTTACCAGTGTACAAAGCCAGCTTACGGTTCAGAGCTCATCTGGGCTACTGCTGAACTCAGCAGGACCAAAGAGCTGAAACTGCTGCTCTGAAGAAGAGGCTGCTCCTGCCTCTTGAAAAGTGTGGCAGCAGCTAAGCTCCAAATTCAGCTGGAACTGCAGCTGGTTTGGCACTTTCCCAGTCAGGAAAATCTCCTGGCTCCTAGGTCTTGCTGTTTTCTGAGGTCTTCCAAAGCGGTGAGACCCATGCTGCAGTGGCAGGGCTCAGTGAAGATGGCTGTGCTCCAGCAACAGCTCCTCAGGGAAGGAACAACCCTCCTCCCTGCGCAGCAAGAGCCTGCAACACTCTGAGCCATAACTGGGATGCAGCTGCTGCCATGCGGCTGCCCATCGCTCCCAGCGGTAAATAGCCCTGGCGATGCTCGGGTGATGCTCCGGAAGAGCTGGAGCCCCAGGGTCCCTGTCTTGCCTTGCATGAAGACCATTGGGAACTTGCAGCTGTGGGAGGCTATGGCCCTTCATGCAGCTGGCTCCGTTTGGGATCCTGCGGGGTCTCGGTGAAAGCAGTGGCAGCAGAGTGGTCTTCTCCTCATCGGAAGTGGCTCTCTGCCCTTCCCAGTGGGGCGAAGGCAGGGCATACTGCTACACAATAACCTGCCTCAGGCAGCAATCTGTATCCATTTTGTGCTCCTGGAAGAAAAATCTTGCATGGGAAAAAAATGCCATACTTTTTATGCACTCAGGACATGCTCTGTCTTTCTAACTGGGACCAAAAAATAAAAAGGTTTTGTTTTTGCGAAACACTCTACTTTTGCTTTGAAATGTAGTTGATAAATTGCCTAGTTCCTTGTTCTCCATACTCCAACTAAACGCTCTGCTCTGACAGTATTTTGGTCTTGGAATCTAGCATACCAAAGCGGTCCAGGATGTGGAGGAGCAGGGTTTCCCATGCAGGAAAAGGAGAGCCATGACAGAAAAAGGAGTGTTGTGGGTAGGTATTTCAGCAAAGTACATCACTGCACTCTTGTTTGTGACAGCAGGGCGGTTCCAAAGCAGGTCCTTGCTCCAGCCGCCACTGTTAGCTGGATATGACCTGTGGTGGGGAAAAGAGAATGAATTAAGGAAACAGAAAACAAAGGAGTGACCTCTTAGTTTTTGGGGGGTGACAGTTGTCTGGAAACTGAGCAACATACAAAGCAGATTAAGAACAAATCCCTGTTGACTTCTTAGAATCTTGGAAAAGCCAAGGCAGCGCCAGGATTTAGGTGGGATAGCAGTGCACATCAGCCCAGCATGGGTGGCATCCCGTAGGGAACAAAAAGGTGTCACGGCCAACACAAACTGATTTTCAAACGGTGGCATACTGGGGCCATCAGAAACCCTCTT
>NW_010227812.1:0-3732 GCF_000690775.1 Eurypyga helias | reverse complement strand
GTATCAAAGGCTTTGCACAAGTCCAAGTAGATGACATCAGTTGCCTGTCCTCTATCCACCAAGGTCGTGACCCCATCATACAAGGCCACTATATTCGTCAGGCATGATCTGCCCTTGGTGAAGCCATGCTGGCTGTCACCAATCACCTCCTCATTCCCCATGTGCCTTTGCATCATTTCCAGGAGGCTCGGATCCATGATCTTGCCAGGCACAGAGGTGAGAATGACTGGCCTGTAGTTTTCCAGGTCCTCTTTTCTCCCCTTTTTAAAGATGGGGGTGATGTTTCCCCATTTTTAGTCAGCGGGAACCTCACCAGACTGCCATGACTTTTCAAATGTGATGGACAGAGGTTTTGCAACTGCATCCGCCAGATCTTTCAGGACCCGCGGATGTATTCCATGGCGTTGTGCACCTTCAGGTTCCTCAGGTGTTCCCAAACCTGATCCTCACTGATCATGGGCGTCTCTCCATTCTCCCAAACCCTGCCCTTGTCTTCCATGACTCTGGGGATATGGGTTGTGCCCTTACCAGTGAAGACCGAGGCAAAAATGCATTGAGTACCTCAGCCATCTCTATATCCCGGGAAGGCAGCTTTTCTGTTTCCTTCTGCAGAGGGCCCACATTCTCCCTGACTTTCTTCTTATCCCCTATGTACCTATAGAAGCCCTTCTTGTTGTCCTTGATGTCCCTGGACAGGTTCAATTCTGTCAGGGCTTTGGCTTTCCTGACCTGATCTCTAACCTCTCGGACAACTTCCCTGTACTCCTCCCAGGCTGCCTGTCCCTTCTTCCACCTACTGTAAGCTGCTTTTTTTTCCCTCATTTTTCCAGGAGCTGCTTTTCATCCACGTAGGCCTGCGGCCGCTTTTACCCAACTTCCTCTTTGTTGGGATGCATCGCTCCTGAGCCTGGAGGAGAAGGTCCTTGAACATCTGAAGGTTTTCTTGGGTCCCTCTTCCCTCCAGGGCTTCTTCCCAAGGAACCTTTCCAATCAGTTCCCTGTAAAGGCTAAAGTCTGCTCTCCTGATGTCCAGGGCAACGAGCTTACTGTGCACCCTCCTCGCCTCCGTAAGGATTCCAATCTTTACCATTCCATGGTCGCTGCAGCCAAGGCTGCCATTGAGCTTCACATCCCCCACCAGCCCTCCCTGTTGGTGAGAACAAGGTTCAGCATGGCACCCTCCTGGTTGGCTCCTCTATCGCTTGGATAAGGAAGTTGTCATCAATGCATTCCAGGAATCATGCAGGGGGACAATAAGGACATTCAACAATTTTGTCCAAAATGCCAATCACTGTGGGATACTGGTGGTGACTGGATTCTAGGAGGACATTTGGAACTTATCATCCAGACAACATCCTGCCCACCACAGTATCAACTTCTTCAGCCTAGATTGCATCTACCTGGATCTAAGTAGACCAGGGGAAATGATGTCAAAGGCTTTGCAAAAGGCGAGGTACACAGCATGTCCTTGTTTTCCTCAACAATTCTGGATCAGCAATTCCATTCTTTCCTCCAAGTGCCTGCAGTTGGCTGCAGGAAGACGTTACCCCATACCCTTCCTAGGCACTGAGGTAGGCTGACCAGCCTGTAATCCTCTCAGTCCTCAACCCTGTCCTTCTTGAAGATGGGTTTAATGTCTCCCTTTCCAAAAGAGCCCAGAACTCTTTTGAGTGCTCCGTCACTTTTGAGGGCACAGATGAGAATCACAGGTGAGGGTGATGCAGCAGAGAAGAATATTTTGCAATGAGCCTGTCCAAGGGAAAGCGCGTGACTAAGACAACTGAGATGAATGTCACCAGGATGGTGGGGATTTGTTCCTGGAGTCACACACATACATGTCAGAGCTCCATCAGCTGCCCACATCAGAGCTGGCCACTAGTGCTCCTCAGACAAACATGAGAGATCAGAGCTAGGAGTCATTTCGTTCTACATGCAGGGGCCATGCACTGTAACAGTCACAGTGTCCCTCTGCATCCTGTTGTCACTTTCAGAGGCTGAGAGGCACCACAGCCCTGTGATGTATCCCTCTGCTCTGCACTTGTCTGAGATGCCCCACAACATGAGGCATGGGCACGGGCACTTCAACCCAGTGCGGATTCAGGTGTTTTCCAGGGAATGTTTCTCTCTGAGTGAAGATAAATCATGACACTGTCTGTCTCACACACTTTCATGGTACCCCCAGGAATTGTTGATGACATTTTTACTCACTTGGTTCCAACTCTCCACATGCACACACGTACACAAGGAATCCTGTCCTGGTCATTTGGTGTCTCTCTGTTGAGAGACAAACAACCTCTCCAGGCTGGGGTGAGACGCCAGTCCAGGAAAGGGTGGTTGTTAATGTCTGGACCCTGCCTCTGAGTGTCCAGTGAACACAGACACAGAGCAGACAGTGCTCTACTGCTCCTTCATGTCTCTGGCAGGAGCCTGGCTGTACCCCCAGCCTGCACGTAACACACGTTAGCTGTTCACTGGGGTTTTTCACCCTGGGGCACCTGCCAGTTCAGCCATAGAAGCCCCTCCCTTAATACTGCCAGCGCCGAGCCCTCTCCCAGCTGAGCACAGCAGAGCAACGCTACTGGGACTGGTCCCACAGCACGGAATTTAGGCCAGTGAGAATGTTTCTCCAACTGACAGATCTCCATGCCAGGGACATTACAGCCCCAGTTGCCAGACTGGCTCTCCATTACAGCATGAGAGAATCCTAAGGGATTTCCAGGAAGGTCCTGTTAACCCAGTGACAGGGTAGCTTGTCACAGGCTCTTCACCTGGGACAGCCCCCTCCCAGCAGGGCCTTTACTCAAGAGAAGCTCAACTATGCTGGTCTGGCAGCCATTCACACACACGCTCCGGGCCCACATAGCTCCTGAGCTGACAGTGCTGCTCTGCAGAGCAAGGGGTCTGTTCTGCCCAGGCCCATGCTGTTCAGGCTGGGAGGCAGACCCAGCTCAGGGGACCTACTGCCCATCCACCTCAGCACACAGGCTCTGCCCCTGAAGCTTGGGAGAAAGGATCTCAGAAAAGAAGTTATTTCAGGAGCTTTGTTTTGTTTAAACACACAGAAAGAACAGCTTCTTAGTTACACAATGTCTCTGGGTCACACAGGACAGGCAGAAATATGATGAAGAATGACTTGGTGACGGCTTTTTTTGTTGTTTTTTTTTTTTTTTAATTTTTGTAGACAGAACTAATGCAACAAAGTAGAGCTGAAAAGAAAGGAAACGAAATAACATCTGAAACAAAGAAATCAAAAAACACACAGAAAGAACAGCTTCTTAGTTACACAATGTCTCTGGGTCACACAGGACAGGCAGAAATATGATGAAGAATGACTTGGTGACGGCTTTTTTTGTTGTTTTTTTTTTTTTTTAATTTTTGTAGACAGAACTAATGCAACAAAGTAGAGCTGAAAAGAAAGGAAACGAAATAACATCTGAAACAAAGAAATCAAAACAAACCACCTACCATAGATAGGCTCAGCTTGTAATGAGTTACTTTACTATTGATATGCAGAAAAAGAAGGGCAGTTCATTGGTGCTTCTGAAAAGCCCTCAGTCAGCAGTTTCCTTAGGGTGCTTCTGAAAAGCACTCAGTCAGCAGTTTCCTTAGGGCATCCTTGAGCTCCTTGTTCCTCAGGCTGTAGATGATGGGGTTTACTGCTGGGGGCACCACTGAGTACAGAACTGCCAGTACCAGGTCCACGGATAGGGAGGAGATGGATGGAGGCTTCAG
>NW_010227811.1:42302-46984 GCF_000690775.1 Eurypyga helias | reverse complement strand
AAAAAAACACCACCAAACAAAAAACCAACACAACACAGAGAGCTGAGAAACAAAACGTAGCTCAGAGTCCCAGGCTCAAACATCAGGGCTCCAATATTGGGCTGACTATTGACCCACCACTGTAAAATCTTGCTGTTCTTCACAGTTTTTAAATAATGTACCAAGCGCTTCCTGAATCCATCAGGCCTGGGAGTCTAAGTAAAGTGCTAGAAATGCAAATGGCTTTGAAGCTGCATTAATGTGTAATAAGATGGTCACTCAATGTTAAGCTGTCTAGACTTATGAATAAAGTCCCCCTTAAATTCAGCTAACCCACCTGGCAAATAAGCTCACGCATGAGCCCTATCTGCATGTAACATCTCAGGATGTCTGGCTTCCTCAGACCTGTGCCAAAACACCTTTCTAGAAACTCTCCGATAGTTACAAAACCTCAAGGGTTTGCAGTCCTGATGAAATTTTGCAAAGGCATCTTGAAATTGCAGGTTGAGCATAATATGGGAGCTGAAGGAAGAATTAAGAAATAAGAAAGAAAAAAAAAGGAAAATTAACCCACCCACCCTTTTTTTTTTTTTTTTTTAAACCTTCAGACACAATTTGCAATTACCCACAATGGAAATAAGTCTGAATTCTGCAGTGAGTGGTGTCCCAGGAGGATTTTTCTGGATGGACAAAAATTATCACTGCACCAAAGTCATTGAAAAAATGTATCACTTCTTCACAAGTCTAATTAAAACCAGCTGTCAACAAATAAAAAAACCCTTTCTCTACAACTGATCGGAGCTTGTGTCCAAAAGTTCATCCAATATTCACACAAAGTTTGCTGCATGTTCCATGGTGTTTGCTTAGGAGGGACCATTAAATCACAGGAAGATGGGAACTAACACCCAAGCCAGTTTGTGGTAAAAAAAAAAAAAAACCAACCACAAAACCCCTTGTTGTGAAATGTGAATTTTTTAGTGGAAACAAACCCCAAAGCCATGTTGTGGTAAAAAAAAAAAAAACAACCACAAAACCCCTTGTTGTGAAATGTGAAACATATCAGTTTTTCCTTTGGATATGCGTGAATGAATGTGGCAGCACGTGTATGAATGCTGAGAAGAGGCTGGAGAGCTGAGGGAAGTCTTGAGGGATTGCTCACTGCTAGGGAGGAAAAAAAAAAAAAACAACCACAAAACCCCTTGTTGTGAAATGTGAACCATAAACTTACCCGAGGTCCTCACTTTCATTCCCAGACCCTGTTTTGTGGAGAAATAACACAAAATAGGTCTTATTCCCCATTCCCATCTCTCCCTACCCTTTCCCTCCCTGGTCTGTTCAATGCTGTCAGGTCCCGTGCCGTTTGCTCTGGCTTTAAAAGAACAAGAATGTGTTTTTAAGTAACAGAGACACTCCTGAATAAATCCTCCCTTGGGAAATAAAATACGTGAACAGCCACTCCATGTCACACGTGGTTTATGGGCCGCACGTGGAGCCAGGCTAGAGCCCAGGCCCGCGCAGGTCTGCCTGTGCAAAGCCAGCCCAGGTGAAATCAATAGAGGGGAAACAAAAAATAATTAATTATAGCAGATTCTGCTTGTAGTCAAACTCAGATTAAGGAAAAAAAAAAAAATCACAATTGAAAAGATTTTGGGCCAAGACCAGATGCTCATAAAACTTTGATAAATGATAGTATGAAAAATGCATGTGGGGGCTGGTTTGGTAAAGCTTCATTCACATTCGCCTACTCCCATCCTCTGCTGCCTCTTCGCAAACCAAAACATGCAAGAGGAGCCTTTCAATCCAGGGTGGGTTTTCACCACCTTCCCATCTCTTTCTTTGTATTTTTTAAACATTTTGAGAAGCTCAGACCCAAAACGGTCTCTTCAAGTCCTACCTGGTGGGTCTTTTCATGGCCACTCTGCTGGTGCAGATGAAGACCGAACGAACAACAAACAGCAAGTGCATGCAGAAAGCGTGGGGGAGCCGGCAGTATCAGTCCAAGAGGAAAATTTTTCCATCACAAGCCTCTGCCAGGGATAGCTTTTTGGCTTACCAGTTTCCAGACAACAGCATTTTCACATCTCCCTTTCTGCTGCGCATACAGATAATTAAGGTCTTGAGCATCCCTCCTGCATCCCAGAATGCCATGGCCACCAGATGAATGATGTCCAATTTGGAAACCTTCAATTTTTTGCCCCGACTTGGCAGTGTCACAAGCCCAGCAGTGCGGTGGAGGACACAGGTTCCAGCCCAGAGTAGTGCAGGGCTCCCTCCCACAGCTGACATTGTCCTCCCCCATACCAGTCGGGACTGGAAGTGATTCATAACACCAGCACGGGTGAGTTTGAATTCCAGCATCTCCCCTGATTTGAGTGGCCTTTCTTCCAGGACAAGGTTTTCCCCCAAAACTTAGCCCAAGAAGTCAACATGGGTCTTTCCGATCAGCGTGCTTGGCGTCAGCTCAGAAAGATCGTCATGGCTTTATAGTTACAGGAGCAACTAAGTTCACACAGTAACGTACATTTTCCCTCTGCATCATCTAGGAAAAGTAAACTACAGGCCAAAATGTGTGGTTTCACAAGAAATAATGCTTTCTGTAGCCCGAAACCCACAAACTAAAGCCAATCCCAGACTGCGGCAACATTTCAGGAGCAGCTACCAGCAGCGCACTGCTGGGCAGGGACGGAGCGAGATGAGTTGAGGTCTCTCTCTAGACCCACGTGCAGAAATGACCCCACCGCAAACAGCAGCTACACAGGGTTCTTACCTCGTGGCCAGGAGAGCATCTGCAAGGGGTGGGGCAAAGGACCCAGGCTCCCTTTTCACTTGCTGTGGGGCAATGGGAGATGGTGAAACCTCCGACCCCCAGCCCAGCATCCTGCCTTTCCCTTTTCAGAGTCAGGGCTACAGCTTTTGTTTTTAGATTTGGCAATTTTGACAGTTAAAAACACTTCTATTAAGCGGGATCAAAACCCAAAGTTTGGGGTTTTTTTTGGTTTTGTTTGGGTTTTTTTTTAATATAAAATCAGTAAATTGAAAGAACCTGCAAATTGCTCCAGGTTGATGATATATTGCTTTTCTAAAATAATACTGATTATTCCAATAAAATTGAAATCAATTTTCCAATGAAAGCCTTTTCAGGAGCAGGCAGATTTAACAGTCTGTACAACAGGCATGCACTCACACAACAGGAGACCCTTAAAAAGCAGTTGGTGGGAAGAGTTTGCCTCATTCCCCCAAGGAAGTCAGTCTGGAACGGCACATCCTGGCTGATATACATCCTCTATGTCCCAACTTCTGTATATGCCCCAGCAAAGCAGCGCCGTCCCGCGACCAAGATGGCATAGCTGAGGAAATGGGAAGCACCTCTGTTCTGCACTCTGGCTGCAGATGCTCCATGTCTGGGTAGTCCCAACAACCACTTTAGGCGGAAAACACCTCTGAGATGACACTAAATATCTACTACCAAGTGGGAGAGTGAAATTTTCCCCTGCAATGGGTCCAGGGTGTTGGGTTGCCTATGCACATCCATTGGTGACTGTACAGCAGCGTAGGTGGGAGCCGGACATACCCATTCCCAGAGGATCACCGAACGCTGTATGCCATATCTGCTAATGGAAAGGTCACAAAGCAAATATTAGCCAAAGCGATCAAGAACGTCAAGTGGAAATTCCCTTGGGAACGTGTCCCCTTATACCCCACAAATTCAGGTTGGCAACTTGTGACAGGTACAATCTGGCTCCCATATGTCTCGCGCGCAGAGCGGGGGAATGTGTATCCATGCTCCTTCCATCACTATAACAACATGTCAAAAGAGCCACCTCAAGTCAAAAACCCAAAAAAAAAAAAAAAAAAAAAAAGAAAAAAAACCCAACCACGCAGCACTTGGCATCATCCCTGGAAAACACACGGCTGGTGAAAAGTTACACGGAGAGTGAGGTTTGCTCTCCCCACAGCTTAGCTGCTGCCACGGCTCCTGTGGACTCGCGTGGGAACCAGCCAGGACCACCGGCACTGGACCCCATCCCCAGCAGCTCACAGCAAGCGATGCTAAAAACCCCAGTTATTCCTACTTTACAAGGTTAACAAATTCTTTACAAAAGCTTTTCTCCTTCCTGATGCTTCCTTATTGTCCAGGCTCAGTTTGGATAGTGAGGTTGGTTTATCTGGGTTTTTTCTGAATTCCATACTACCCTTCAGAAGAGCAATTTCCCTCCTATTAACCAAAGGGGAAGCTAAAATAACTAACACCAGCCAAACCCATGCCTTTCCCATCAACTCTCTATGGCTGGATGCCAACGGCTGAAGGATGGGTGGCTGCAGGTACATCTGGGCTCAGCCACTACTCTTTTTGCAGACTCAGCAGAGCTGATTTGCTCCAATTGAATACCACATCCTCAAAAAGTATTTGTTCCTTTTTATTTCCTAATAAACCCCTCTGGTTCTGGATGTGACCCGGTTTTGGTACCCAAGGTGGTATCGAAGGCATGGCTTTGGCTGGCTCCGGAAGGGTTATTCTTGTGCTTGAATGGGGAGACACCTGACTTCTGCAGGCTTTCCAACAGGTACATCTGTACAACACCCGTTTGGAGATGACACTGATAAACCACAAAAACATTCATTTTCTATTATAGCTTAATTGCATGCTCCCCCCCTCTCCTGAACCGGTGCAGTGCTCGGGGGCCAATCCCTTTTCACCCATA
>NW_010227811.1:29802-37302 GCF_000690775.1 Eurypyga helias | reverse complement strand
ACTGTTCAACTCAAGCCAAAAACCTCAGTTTTCATTACACAAGGAGCCTGTCAACGAAAAAGTCCTGTTAGTTAGGCATTTGGAGACAAGTGCTTCTAAAGTGGCAGTGATAAAGCATTATCATTGCATCATATGGACACGTATTTCAGAGATTCCAGCCCGTCTTGCCATTTTTTTACTTATCATCTGGATAGCTACTGATGAGGGTGCTCCATTACACTGGCCCACCCTTGTGTTACCCATCCCTTCTATGGTCCCACCACCTCTTCTGTGATCATTTGGCCACTATTGTGCTGTCTCCACAGCTTCTCCCCCAAAACCAAGAGCTGAAATAAACCAGTTCACAAGAAAGAGGACACCTGCCTGCACCTCTCTCCCCAGCAAATACGCCATTAGACCAGGGACATCCCGATGATGAGCACCCACCCAGCTCCTCAAGCTGGAGAAGACAGGTGTTGGACACATTTCCTTCCTGCCTACTTAGAAGCTTAATTTCAGGCAGTCCTTTTTTATTATTATTATTAAATTCTTTTTTTTTCTCCATTTGAAATCTTGCCCTGCATTTCTTCCTTTCACTGTTTCATTAAAGTTATGTTCCCATTATAAAGAAGACATCACTACTAGGAGGAGGATAGATTTGTAAATGACCTGGACCTTGTGCTATATAATGCAGCAGGAAGTATTTTAACTGGGGTTGATATTGTTCGCAGAACAACACAGAGCAAGCCAGGGGCAACACACTAGGATCCTTTAAGTGAGCTCTCATTTTTCCCTTCAGCTCCTTAGAAGTTAATGATTTAGCATTGCAATTTTCAATATGAATTCTCCTCCAAAACGAGCAGGATGTCATGTAGAGTCAAAGTATCTCAAGTGAGCCAAGCTCACCGTGGATATTTAACCATTTCCCCCTATGCCACTCTGAGTAGAGGTGGACAGCAACAACCCCAAATACTTGGGCACACACGAACACTTGTACGTATATGATGAATTTGAGCGTAGATACGGAGATCAATAGATACTGAAGGGATCAATAGAAGCTGAAGGGAACGTAGCGTTCGGTAAATCAGTCGGCAGAACTGATAGCGCCGATCTGCAATAGCATATTTGTCTGGTTGGGTAACAGTTTTTTTTTGTAATATCTATATGAACTATCCAGCATAACCCTGTTACGCAGTGCGGATCCCTTGCCATTCCCATACTTCCTATTAAACATGCATAAAACTCTTCATTTCATCACCACATTTCTGTTCTTTTCAACTAATAGAAAGTATTTCCCCACCCAGGTATAACAACCATGCATTTTTCCTTGCAGTCTGGATTTTACAAGCCATCACCTTTAAGTTCCTACGTTGTATTCAGGCTCACAGTTTCATCCCTATCTGGGACAACTTCACTCCCAAACAACCAACACACGACTCTCGGACAACAGGAGGTACCAGTTGTTTCCAGTCCTACTCTCAAATACACTTTGTTCTTAGGCAATCCAACATATACCTTCACATCAATCTCTAGGGCTTCACCAAGTTTTCCTACTAACTTTAATACCCAGAAACAAATGTGCTTTACATGTGTTGAGGCTACAGAGTGAAGCCCCCAACGTTCAAGCAGAAAGCTATTCCCACCAAACCAAGTCCAGGTTTTGGCTGGCTCCAGGCTGGAGTGGCACTGTCATCCCCTTCACAAACTCCTTGCAGCGTTTGCTGGGGAGACAATTGACAGAAGCTTTGGGGCAGAATGATATGAGCTGCATTTGGCAGCCTCTCCACCTCTAAACTGACTAGTTTGGCCAAAAAAAAAAAAAAGTAACAGATATTAAGTTTCATCCTAAATATTACAAATTAAAATGAAGGAGCCTTTTTAGGAATGGCACTGGTAGCTCTTTGTAATTAACCTAGCCTCCCCTTCCCCAGAGAAATTTGGGTTTAATTTAATTTTTAGGGGGATGAGGAGCGTTATTTATTGGTTTCTTTCAGGAAGGCTGTGGGCAAACACACCAGGAGCAGTGCAGAGATTGAGAAATTTCAATTTATTTTATTTTCTCATGTTGGTTTTGGATGTTGAAGTACAGAAACTGGGATGAGGGATATGACATAATTTAAAACAAAGATAGGAGATGCAGACTCAGTGGGAAGACCCAGAGACAAAAAAAAAAAAGAGGCAGAAGAAGCAGACTTTGAAGGATGCAAGCGATGCCAACAATTAGATATTATCTGACGTACATCATCCATGATAGGCAAAGGTGTTCAACCAGATACAACCATGCCCTAAGTTGTTAGGGAACACATCAGCGTGTATGTTGCGCAGGTACATTATATTCCCCTCTGCTGGGGACCGGATGGCTTGTGCCAAACTATACGACCCCAGGCATGGGTTACTAGGGCTCAGGAGCTCCAAAGCTGAAGTCTGGTTTTGGGGTTAAACCACAGAATGTTTAAGAGCCACAGTGTAAAGGCACTTAACGTGAGCTTTGTTTCCAGGACTGTGAACCTTGTCCCTGTCAAGAGTGCTACGAACTCAGTTTAAGAATGAGATGTTTGTTCTGCACTGCTATCGAACCAGGACGGAAAAGGGCATTACAAACAGCCCCAAAACCTATTTAATTCAGTGTTTGGGAATGAACATGAGAACACTTTCAAACTTCTATTTTGATATTTCCTTACAAGTAAGTACCTATATTTGTAAGACAACAAAGAACCACCACAGAGGGTTTTTTCACCTCTTGCAGAGAAAGATAAGAGCCAAATCGTCCAGATGTTTTGCAGGAAACCTCAATTTATTACTTACTCAAAACCTAGCACAAGCAAACCACGATGCCTCAGATTTGTTAAAGGAGTGGGGATTTCTTTTGGTTTCCAGATTTTTATACATCACAGTACAGCTCATTTTTTAGCTGCTTCCTATCCAAATAGGGACCTCACCCAGGGCAAGGCAGACATCAACCCATCTCTCCTTGTCAGACCGCTGTATTTATAGAAAGCTTGCACCCAGAGGATGAGCCAAATGGGAAATGCAGGTTCCCATTTTTTTGCAGGTGCTCTAATTGCACCTGCAAGTGCTGCCATTGACACTTCTAACTTCTAATTAGACTTACAAATCAAGCACTGGGATGCCAGCATGGTTTCCCAGCCTAGAACAGCAGTTGTACCCACAACATTTTATGCTCAGACCCATTGGGATGGGACCATAGGGAAAAGACAAGAGGTCTAGGCAGGAGTTCCTTCATGAGCCAGGAGCTTTTAGAGGGTCTCCTCCCCACCCCAAAACTGCTTTTACTGCTGCAGAAGAGGTGTTTGTGGCAATACACCACTTGCAAAGCCCAACCCAGAAGTTGGGGTGTCTGACTTCCCCTTCCTGAGGAGACTTCACAGCCCTAGTACAACAAAAGTCAGATGATACTGTCCCTGGCTTTGATCTTGCCAAATCTCTGAGCATCCACAGATCCCACTTGTCCCGGTGACTGCTTGGCCTCACAACAGAACTGGGCTCGGTGACAAAAAAAAAAAAAATACAGTCAGTTAGGAGAAGGGGAGCATTTCAAGCAATTCTTCCTCTGGAAGTGAAAATACCCAGAAATAGACTCTTAAAACTAACATGACTTACTCAGCATAAACATTTTGTTTCCAAGGTCCAAGTCTGAAACATTCAACTTTATTGTTTTCTTTGTTGTTTTTAAATACATGCATGTTTATAAAATAGTCTATATTCTCAAGCAGCCCACGTGACTGCCCAATGTTACTGCGATGCGTGGCCATAGAGTGGTTAGCAATGTCATAAATTAAAAACAAACAAACAAACAACCCCAACACAAAACAGTGAAATCAAAAGGTCACTTGCATAACTGTCAGGGAGAGCAGCGGTGAAATGATTTACAAACACAGGAAATATAACTCGGCAGCAAGGAATTCCTTTGGCAGTTAATAGAATTAATTCAATGCAGCCCATGGCGGGTTTAGAGAGGGAGCCCAGAGTGAAAAACAACTCTTTAGGAAGAGGGATTCAAGGCCAGCCAAGCAACTTGAGTATGCATTTAATGGCTAACCAAAACCTTTTTCTTCAGGAATGAGGTGGAAATGTGAGCCTGGAGCTGGGGGATGCCCACGACACCTCCTGAGCACCCCTCACTGTTGAGTTCCCCATCAGCAGCACCCAAAAGACAACGGGTACCACACACCCCGTCACATCGCCCAGCCAGCACGCATCCAGGTGACATCCCCCAGCAAGGCTGTTTCTGGAGATAATCCAATTGTTAACAGGCATGCTTACAGCAGAAAAAATTAGTAAGCACTTTAAATACTAATAGTTTAATAGTTCTTTCATTTAAAACCCTATCTTTAAGTGTGTTACAATATGTCATTTTATGTATGTCCTATAGTCAAATTACAAACCCATGTGTGAGCGCAAGCTTAAGTGGCATTTAAAAATAGCCTTCACTATTACTGCTAGCACATAATAAATTAATGATGGAGCATTTAGCTCTGCCTACAGCCTGACAACCTTGTTCCTGAGTGAGCGGGACACAAGCTGGAAATAACACAGGCAAGTGCCCAGGGAGGGAAGGCTGCCTCAAGCAGGATCCTTTCCACAAAAACCCTACCTTGGTCAAATAAATAACCACGGGAGGTCAGCAAGGCACCCCAAGTGTATGTCCAGCCCTTCCCAAGCCATCCTCCCATGCAGTGACACCCATCATCTTATGTTATTTTTATTTTTTTCCCTTCCTTTCAGCTTTGAATGGCAATTAGGAAAAGGTTAACAGAGTGCCTTTCTCCCAGGAATCCTCTTCCTTCTTTCAAAATAACAGTGTTAGCAGAAGAAAATCCCAGATTAGGCTAACAGGTAGGAGCGTGGTGCAGCCCTGGGAGATGCTGTTGGAAGTGGGGAGATTGGGAGAATCATCCCAGCGGGAGACTAATACTCATCATTCTCAGCTGCAGCTGAGGCCCATTTGAGTGACAGGCAGCCGGGAGCTGAAAGAGCCGCTCATATCCCACAACTGCTGGCATGCAGACTTGAAAGAGATTTATTTCAGGATAATTAGCTGGGAGTATTAAAGGTGGCAGGAAAGATCTGCAATTACTGTTTAACAAACAGAATGGAGGCAAAAGAAAAAAAAAAAAAAAAGAGGATCCAAAAATGAAATTAAAGACCCAAATATTTCTCCACTTGAAAGTTGTTAAATAACTGAAGAAGTTCAAAGCAACTTTATTGTATTCAAAGTAGTAATATGGGGAGGTGGGATGGAGTCAGAGCTCTGTCATATTCAACCAGCGAAGTCTTTTCCAAGACAGAGCTTTGCAAACACAATGTTTTCAAACTTAAGGCAGCAAACGAGCTGCTTCTAGCTTCCTCCTTGTTTTTCACATCCCTTCAGCAGCACCAAAAGGTTTACCCTGATAGGATGTATTTGCTGAGCTAAAAAAAAAAAAAATATATATATACACACACATATATCAATCTATCTATATCTGCATGTTCGACTGTCAAGAGTTTTGATGCAAAGCTTTAAGGTGGCTTTTTGTTGCTGCTCTTTTCCAGGTCTGACAAATTTCCCTCTTTCCAGTGAAGGAGATGTGTTTTGCAGGGGTCCATTTGAGAAGGGGGAACTGCTGGTAGTAACAAATGTCTTAAAACAGAGGCACGCAGGAGTAAGTCTTGGGAGATTAGAAGGAAACTGAATATATGGGAATTGTTATTGCATTTTTCCCACATTATGGAAATATCAACAGAGGTGCTGTCTGCATTTTTTTATGGTGTGGTTTACCTCTTAAAGGGGAAAAAAATAATGAAAAGAAAAAGGTATTTTCCTTGTGGAAATCGGGCTGACTTCAAAACCCAACCAAGGTTTGAAATGACAGTCTCCAGCCTGATTCAATATTTCCTTATCTCAACCCAGATAAGCTTTATTCAGCTCCGACCACATACCCTGGCAGTTGCTGGCATCACACATGAGCGTGTTTGTGCCAAATGTAAATAAAGTTCACCCAACACACACAGCCTCAAAGCATCCCAGATTTTCATCAGGCTTCAAGACGCATTGTTGCTGAGCCTCACGCTGCTCTTTCAAAACAAGGGGCCTTTTCTGCCTCTCACTCAATGATCTACAGTCCTCTAAAATCATCTATTTATTTATGCTCTATTCTGGGATTTGCCCTCTGCGATTAAAAAAAACCACAACACTGCTTGAATTGTGTGAAAATAACAGGGTTGCCTGGCCCACCTTGTGGAGGTTAGATAAAGAAGGGGAAAGCCAAAATGATTTTTAGTTGCCCAGCACCGGACCCACAGGGGAAGAAAAAGAAAAGCCAAATAAAGTAATGAGATGGGGGCTTCCTTGCCAGATCAGGCATGCTGCAGTACTTGCTGTACACAAGAGAACATTTTGCCTAAGATGAAGGGCAAATTCAGACTATCTTGGGTAAGGCTGGCCATTATTTATTTTTTTCATTTTGATTAAAAAACAAACAAAACAAACAAAAAACTCCACAACACACACTTTGCTAAATACATCAACTGCAACATGACTTTCACTGAGAAAAAGTTTCTCAGTTCCAGGATGAAGTTTCTGGCCCAAAGAAATGAGACAAAAAGTCATCCCAGAATAGCTGAAAGCAAGTCGTTGAGGACATTCCCCTGGGTTGTGAGAAACCCAGTTTCCAGCCCTGTTTTGCCTGCCTGACATGGCCAAGAGCAGGCAGCTGCCAGCCCTGCTGTGACCAGCTGAGAGCTGGGATGTCCTGCCAAACCTCATGTAAAACACATCTCACCTTCATGGCACTTCCATGGAAAACCATCCCGACTCCATCGCCCATCATACCGTAAATCATGAGCTTAAGGAAAGTCACTCAAACTTGGGATTTCTTAACCCATGTCAGTGAAATGAACAATACTTACCTGTGCTAAAGGTCTCCACGCAGTGCTTATAGTCACAGATCTCTAGAAAGATGCTATAAACAACACTTGTACATGATTTTTCTCTATTGCTCTGGAAAGCAAAGCCCAATTTCATGCTTCCTTTCAACCATCTTGCTCTCAGGCTGCAATCCCAGGTCCAGCAGTAGCCCCCTTTGCTCCTCGTGTGGATACCCCCAACAAGGGATCCAACCCTACTCAAATCTCTCATAGCAAAGCCAAGCCATGACCAGCCCTCACCTCCATCATAGGCTCCCAACATCCTCCTCACTGCAAAAGCAGGTCCTATAGAGTGTCACTCTATAGAGTCACACTTGGAGGGAACACTCCGGCTTTCCAGGAGATGCCGGAGGAAACACTTTGTATCTGCTTTGCTGCTCAGAGGCATCACCAGCACAGGGAAAGCACATCATCCCCTGGTGCAAGTGCTATCATTCTACCATCCAAGCACACTAGCCAGTGGTCAAGATGAGGACCAATGGACCCATGTCCCCACCACTTTCCAGTAGAACCTCTCTCCCTGGCCAGAAGAAAAAGTAGGATTTCTCTACCTCCTCTCCCCAGTGTATAACTCAAAGGATGACACTCTTT
>NW_010227811.1:25748-29786 GCF_000690775.1 Eurypyga helias | reverse complement strand
CTTTCTTCTGGTTTTGGGTGGATTAATTATTTAATATTTGTAAAGCACTTCAAAGATGAGAAATGCTAAGCATTATTATTACCCACATCAACAGGATGACAAGGGGTTTATCTCATCTCTATAAACTTCCTGGGGAACAATCTGCGAAAAAAACTGTCTCTGAATGTAAGAGGTGGAGAAGGTACTCGACTCACTTTCCAGTCCAACGCATTCAAAAGCAGGCAGGATTGGCCACTCAGCACTCAAAGTTACACCAATATCTCCAAAACAATGGGAATAATCAAAGATCTCTGATGGTGTTTTAAGTCTGTCCCCACCTTTCAGGCAGGAAGCCAAGAGGACTTTGCTGGACCACAGCGAGCGGTGACACCCAAAGAAGCCTGTGACACCCAAAGCAACCAAAGGCATTCAACAGTGTGGGGAGATTTGCCGCACAAAAGCTGGCACATAATAGAAAAGCAAGAAAATAGGGAGTGCTCCTTCACACCTTTCTCACTGTGCACCTTCCTCCTCTTCACCTGCATCCTCCACATCAGCATCCCATAACAAAGGGTCAGGGAAGCCAACCTTACGGTGCAAAAAGGACCTGTAAATGGTCTCCATCACTTAATATCCGTACATTATTTTTTAAGAGGCGTGCAACCTCTTAACAAGTTAAACTACTTAGAAAGTATTTTCTTTTCACTAGCAGGACCACAAGCACAGTTCTGGGATACTTGGTGGAGTGTAATACCAAAAAAAAAAAAAAATAAAATTCAGTTAGGCTTGAGGCTCCCACCACTGCTTCCCCAACCTGAACTTAAATCATTGCCTTCCTTCACTATCCCTGAACTTAAATCATTGCCTTCCTTCACTATCCAGGTTTCCTTTCAGCCTCAATTTCCCTCGCCAACTGAAAAATAATGAGTCATTACCCATTTCACTAGGTTAGACCTCATGCATGGATTAGGTGTTATTAAAAACAGACGTGGGAGAACATCTCCATGCAAGTGCACAGAAACACACTTTCTTTCATTGAGTGAAAGCCACCTATACACAAAAATCACAACTATTTTTGTCACAGAAACTATTAACAAAGAGACAGAAACACCACAGACCATATATTTATGGGCTCTATTTGAATCTAACAAATTGCAAACATATTTCCTTTAAACATTTCCCAAAGCCTTAAGCCTCCAGAAAAGGATCTCCTCCTCTGTCAGTTTTGCACAAGCATGTGGTGCCATCCTTTTCATGCTGTACTGGTAAAAACTATTTTTCAGAGCACCAAGTGCTTCCTTGGTTCTCCAAGTTGACAAAGACACAGTCATCAACCTGGCCATTGTATCTAAAAAATGCTGTGGTAAATCTATGGCATGCTCCTTGATATGATAGATAATGCTACTATAGACTTTTTTTTTTTTTTTACAGGTAATATTTCCAAGACAAAGCCCCTGGCCAAAGCCAGGTGATGTTTAGCAAAGCCATTCCTGTTCAGGAGTTCAGCCGTTTGGGATTATAAATTGCATGTCAGTGGGAAAAGCACCTCCTCCTGGTGGGACCTCACATTTGCTGCTGCATGGCAGGACCTCTCATCCTCCTAACAGGTTGCCAGCGAAGACAGAAGTCTTCTCTGCTTGAAGGTTGGTCCTTGGTTTGGGGACGAGCATCACCAGAATGAAACTGAAGCCCAGCTCCACCCAACCGGCGGGTCCCTGCTGCCCATCTACGCAGGTCTTTGTGCTGCGGAAAGGAAGACAAGGGCGATGCTGCAGATGTGATTTTTTTTTTTATCATCCCTGTTTAAATATGCTGCATGTCAATCAAGGAAGTTTGAAGCACGTTATAATTATAAAATATATCCCTGCTATATAATCACTGGTTTTTGTCATAGTAGGTTGAGCTGGGATAGCTCTTGCAGCGTGCAAACTTGTACAGGATCATTTTATAACTAGATAAAGAGTGAAGAAGAAGATACAAACCCAAATAAAAGGGTAAAATGTATTAAGAAAAATTTATACCTACATAGATGTATATTTTGATTTTTCTCATATTATTTATGTCTGTGCATTGAAGAAAAATGTATATATGAAAGGCATACAGCTTTTGAGATGAGGACTCAGAAAGTCCTCACTGTGAACAGTGAATCCGCACAATATTTACAAAAGGCTGGTATAATGCCTACCGAGGTGACCAAGCACTTATGGGGAGGGGAAAAAAAAAAAACCCACCAAACAAAAAGAAGGCGGCTTTTTAGAAAGTTAAATAACCGTCCCCAGGTCTGCACACCAGGCATGTGCTCACTCCCAGCCATCACCCGAGTGAGCTGTTCTTCAGTGCGAGTTGTCACTCCGGTGCTAATAAAATGTGATGGTCTAATTGTATTAGCAATTTCCCATCATATTATATTAATATGCATCATACTAGTATCCATTTTCACTAATATGACATGAAAGGCAGTAATTTGATTACTTTTCCCTATGATTATGGGGATGGAGCTTGGCCTTCTGAAATGGCCATACTCCAGGCAGCTGGAGCATCTCGCTCCTGGTCCATCCCCCATACGCTGCTTCGCCTTGAGGAGGTCACCTCACCTTTGGGTATCTTAGTGCCACAGCTGCTAAATACATGGTTCATAAAGTTTTGGGAAATCTTGGGTAAAAGTTGGCATTAGACATGGGAAGGATGTGCAGAACAGTCTCCATCCATCCTGGTGTTTTCTTCTATTTCCATATTTTCCAAAACTCGAAACTACCATCTCCATTAAAATTAATGGAAGTTTTCATATAGTAAAGGTCTTATCTACAGCAGGTGCCTCAGCCCTGACAACAAGCAAGTGATGCTCTCCTTGCTTATATGTTATGAATTTGATAATACTTCTTTCCTCTCCCA
The DNA here is from genome assembly GCF_000690775.1 of Eurypyga helias. Taxonomy (NCBI): domain Eukaryota; kingdom Metazoa; phylum Chordata; class Aves; order Eurypygiformes; family Eurypygidae; genus Eurypyga; species Eurypyga helias. The sequence goes on along the minus strand of NW_010227811.1, from coordinate 26,915 downwards.
TGGGCAAGACTTTTTAGCCTTCTGCTATCACATTCCTTCTGCTGTGGTCTTTAAAGAGGTAAATACAGATGCTTATAACTCAGAAGAGGCTTGTGTAATTGTACACGTCGAGGATGGTGATGTTATTCTGCAGTTTCACTCCAATCCCAGGACCAGGGTTTATTTTCTTGCAGCCTTGAGCAAATGCTGTAGTACCAATGTGCCAGGGATACAGTTGTAAAATGGGAATAGTAATTTTTTTTTTCTTCTCAAGCTTTGCAAGTTTTCTGTAGCAGAGACTGTGTCTTATCATGGCTATTTACTGCCACTAAGGCAATCTTGAATAGGTCCACAGCATAAACAAGCAAGCCAGCACCCTCTCCGTACCAGCAGCCTTCAGAAAATACACTACAAAGTCATGATGAAGCCACCACTTCTTTTCCTAATTAAAGAGCTGATGGCACTGGAAATATTTCTGCAGGACCACTCATCATCACAGATAAAGGATGCCCCTGGTAAGGTAATATGCACTCTCATCCCAAGCAGCCTCAAACTGGTGAGGAGCTAGTTGATCTGGCAACCCACCCACCCCACAGCAAGGGCTCCTGCTAAATCATGCAAGTTTGGATAGTCCCACAATGCCGATTTGCTTCCCTGCCCAGAAGGATAGTCAGAACTCATCCAGCAGCTCCGTTTACTGTAGAACAATAAACCATGGGAGTGCGCCATAAATCCCGGTAATGTGCTCGGAGGAAGGCAGCCGCTCCGAGGTCAGAGTCAGAGCTTCTTGGGAATTTTCAGACAAAAGATTTTTCATCAGAAATTGCTGATTCACTGAAACTGAAGCTTTTCCGTACAACAAACCAATCTTGCTGGAGTTTTCATTAGGGAAGATCTCCCTGGCCCCAGACAGAATTAATGACCACTAAGAGTGGCAGAAGCCTCCTCTGAAAGGACCTGCAACTTTCACCTGGACCACAAGGGACCAGCATCAGCACCGTCTTACACATCCCGTTGGCCACACACACCATGATAAGGCTGTCCCACCACCTCCCTGGCCAGAGCCGCTGTGCCTCCCATAAAAAATTAAATAGCCATTTATCCTGAGAGAGACAGGATACCAGAGGTGTTCACGAGGATGCAGGAGGGTGGGAGCACAGAGCCTTCCCTCCGGCGGCAGTGCTTGTC
>NW_010227811.1:10482-25719 GCF_000690775.1 Eurypyga helias | reverse complement strand
GAGCCCGAAAGGGCAACAAAGCCCACCCCAACAAATAAAACTTGCCCCCTCCACTTCTGGTTTTGCCACCACCATTCCTCTGCCCCTCTCCAGCCCTTTTCCTGCCACTGGCTACCTCCTGGGCACAAAGAATAATCACAAGAAAGACCTCAAAGACAGGAGCTGGAGGTACAGCCATAAATCCCACCCAGCTCTGGATCTCTGGGGATGCAGCATGCCGCGGGAGGGAATGCGGGGCTGTGGCAGGCCAGATAGATGAGCCAGGGGACAAAGGGGGAACCAATGTATTTATCTGCCTCTGTCATCTTTCAAACTTAACCCAAACCAAGACTGCCTCTGGGTTCAGAAAAGTTCACTTTGAGCCTCTAATGCAGGATGAGTAAGATTCAAGCCCCGAAGCAGCCCCATGAGGCAGCAGCATGGCCAAGGAACCATTCCCCAGAGCATCCCTGCTGGGCTCGGCCACACCGCAATGCCACCCCCCCAAACAGGGACGGTTATTGTCAGTGTATGGGGGGAAGAAGTGCGGACCTCCACTATTTTCAATAGTTTCCCTCTTTAATTCTCAGCAGAGGTGTTCCCAAAACCAAATCACCTGGTCTCAAACACCTGCTCGCACATGTCCCAGTGAACAAATGTCCCCTGTGCATGGCACCCAGACCGGGGCTATGGGTCACAGTCCTCCCTGCAGACTTTCCTCACTTCTCGTTTGTGGTTAAAAAGCAGAAACTCTCAAATACCCCAGGATGTCCCTGCAGCACTTACCGCACATTCAGGCAGAGAGAGTACCACACCTATCAGGAAGATGCCACCTCACAGAAGATTTACAGCCCAATTTGCACTTCAGCATCCTGAGTGAGTGCTGAAAAAATAGGCCTGGTGGTGCTAAAAGTGATTAGATGAGTTCTGCAAATCTGCTGGAAGGACTGGGAGAAAACACAAATGAGGAGAGCAAGAAACAAGCTTCAGTAGATACTTTGACACGTAGTTGAGTGCATTTCCAGGGGATGCCAGCACCAGGGCACCCAAGTCAACATCCGGATGGTTTCTGAGCACTTGCCCACATCCAGAAACACAACCAAACAGAAAGCCATTGTACTGATACATTTTGGTTTGTTTCCCATCTTGTTTAAAACAAATGCTTTCCCTGACTTTTTCCTTTGAAAAATTCCAAGCTGCACCAGCGATGGGTGTTTGAAGGCTGATCCCCAGGCAGGGGTGGGTTTCAGCTCCGAGTCCCCAGAGGAGAGGGGAAAGCTGTGGCAGAGATGAGCACCTCTCCCAGCTCCCGCCAGGCTATCGGGTGCTGCTGCAATAAATCAAAATCAGTTACAGGAAACGTAAAATTATCATTTAGAAATCACTCTCTCTGAATAATTCAGTCATTGACTTTCACATCAAACAACCATTCCAGCCACCCACACACGCAGTTCAGTCTCCTGCTTAGTTTTAAACTCTCTTTAATTATCAGCATTAACTTATCGCATTACTATTTCATCCTTATTTCATGCCAGGGGAGGGGTCAGCGGTTTGATAAAGCACAACGAACTGGAAGACTTTGAACTGTCCTTCTGCTCCTCCTGACCAGCTTTGTGGGTCTGCCTTGGCCCCAGGCAAGAGCAAGGACACCCCAGTCACAAACACATCCCCAGCATCACTCAAACTTTCGACATGGAGCAGCACACCTGTCCCCAACCCTACCATCATGCCCTAGCACGGTGCAACTGGGCAGGAACTGGTGCCTCCACATCTCCCCCAGCCCTAGATGAAGACTTTCTCCAAATTACATGTGCTCTACTCCATACTCATGTGTCATCTCAGGATGCACAAGCAGCCCTTTCTAGGCTGTTTTTCAGGAAAGCTGTCTCATTAAGCAGCAAGCCAGACCAGCCTCGCATAATCACCTTCTCTCAGGGTGTTAATCACATCCAGCAGGCAGGACCCCACCACGTACCTGCCTCGATTAAGATCTCCCATCCAACTCCTCAAACAGGCCAGAAGTTTAAAGAATATATCCAGAGCAAAAGTTTATCCACTTTTCTTTTAAGTTCCTTATTCTCCCTGCACTTCAACAACACATTTAAGTTAGTTTCATATTTTATTTGTCTACTGAGTTCCCTAAGTTAGGGAAATTAGTATTGTGCATGCAGTTTGATTTAATTAGTAATTGGGGAAATAGGTCTGGCATGTTTCATGGAGGCTTGGGGAAATTGTCAATTAGCATTGTGTTAATTGGTGTCTGCTGTCCTTGCTTTTTAGTTTTTAACCCCTTTTACCTTGTTCCCAGTTTCGTTATGTAAAAAAAACTGGCTGCTTATTATTCTTTAAGTAAAGGATTAATTGCTTAAATCCCTGTCTGTGCCGGGTGTCCTTTTTCCCCTTGCGCAGTGGGATTTGTGCATATCCTCCGGGCACTGGTTTTGGAGGCTGTGGTGGAGGTATTCCCCCAACCTGCGGTCACCCTGCCAGGGGCCAGGCTGAGGTCTCTCCTCCGCTGCCAGCACCAGCCTGCCTGCCCCAAAACCAGCTTTTCCTTCTGGAGCTTCCTCGACTTTTCCTTCTCTCACCCACACTGTTAACCACTTACTCCAACAAGCACCAAAATCTCCTACATTTTACAAAGCAAAAATTTGAATAAAGGAAAGATGAGTGAAAAAGAGGTAGTTTGCCACAAAATTAAACAAGTAAACTTTGATGCATAAGATGTCAGCCAACAAAAGTGAAGGATATTCACTTTTAAAAGTTCACACTACGCTATTTAATTTGCTGTACTGTACGTCCAGCGATAAAGCAGAGGTTTGTATCTCTGCCTAGTGGGAATAATTTTTAATTGTTATTAATAACTGAGGTCCTAGTCCTGCAGGCAGACACGCATACACTTAGCTTTAGGACACCCAGATACGTGAGGTTAAGACACTTGCAATCCCTTCCAGGAGTGATGCTTTCACAGCCTGAGAGCATTTTAAACAAAGGCATATTCCCAGCCCACATGGAGCATCCCAGACGAGGAGCATCCCAGAGGAGAGAGATTTGTGAGGACACGACCCAGCGCCAAGCGCAAACCTTCCACTTCAGTACCTCGGCTGAGACCTCTCCACCTGTGCACAATTTTGGGTGTCCAGCCAGCACCATGGGCTCCAGTACCCCATCCAGGCACCCAGCTGAAAGCCACCACCCCAGGCTGGACCCCTGTAACCACCTCCTCAGGTCTAGCTTTGGGGAGAGTCACCAGCAATACCCAGGGAGGGATGGGCCAGGGAAGTTGTTTATGCATGAGCTTGGCAGGGAGCCAGACAGAGAGAGTGGGTCTAGGAATTATCCAGAGCACAATTAAAACACATCTTTCCAAGCAGGGACATTTGTATGGAAAACCGCAGAGGCGAACTCCTCTTTGGTCCCCAGTCCAGAGGGGAGGGCCATGTGGGAGTGGTGTGTGGGATGGCCAGGTTAAATTAGCTCAACCTCTTCGAAAATCCACCTGGCATTTCCAAAGCTGGGGCAGAAGGACCAGAGTCTTAGGCTTTATAGGTTGGGGGTTTTTTCTCCTGGTGATTTCCAGCCAGTTCTGACCCTGCAGGGATTGTGGTTTGCCTTCACAAAGGACCTCTTTGCTTGTTGTCCCAAAAAAGCACCGTAGGCTTTTGTTTACCAGGATAACGCAAGAGAAGCTGAGGCTGAAGAATACTCAGGGAGTACGAGCATAGGGACAGGTAGAGCAATTGCCTACCTAGATCCAAGCCAAGCTGCCAGAGCAGATCAAGAGACAATAAAATGTGTACCACCCCGTTTTGCCCCAGGGTGTACTGCCAAAGACACCCAAGAGGATGGCACACCATGACAGGCTGTGCTTGGGTCAAGCCAGGGTGACACTTCATTGACAGACAACTAGAAGGATGGACAGTTCTGAATCACTTCATCCCCTTAGAAAGATGTAATAAAGACCCCATTCTCCTTCTCTCCTTGATGGGGTCCCTGTCATTGTTCTGACAAGGTAGGTACCCCAGGGACTGGACAGGCATGGAGAAGGTGACCCAATCTTGGAGGAGGTAGTTGGGATCTGGTGATGCCAACACCACTGGGTGCAGCAAAAGATGTTTGTGTCCTGGGAGCTGCAATCAACTAACTCCCTACAGCAGGACCTGCAACCCCGGGCAAGAGAAATCTGCAGAAGTAGGGCATGCCTAAGCTGCCAGTGAAAGATGCTGTTCTCTCCGGGAGCTCCGCTGCCGGGCAGAGCAATCCACCTGAGGAATGCGATACAGGAGTTGAAGGAACCAGCTCCATATTTGAGGAGGTAAATGTAACAGACCTGTGAGAAGGTTACAGGGTTTTTAAATTATATTTGCATAGAATTAGAAAGTAATAATTAAAGTAGTGAATCATCTGAAAGGCGCTATACTAATACCGTCTTCACAATAATTATCTCACCCGAATTTCAGAGACTGAATTATTTTTTATTGGATTTACAATTAATTTCATAAAAATAACAAATCCTCCCTAGGAGAGACTATAGTACTATAACGATAGCACCTGAAAGTGCCATACAGTCATTAACCCGTTGATCTTCACAATACTACTGTAAGGTGGGGAAGTATCGTAATCTCCATTTGGGGAGCATATAGACAAGGGACTTGAGTTCCACTTCCAACCAAAGCTGAGCAAACTTGCCCCAGTCATCTCGCAGAGTTATTAAATCACCTGGAGTACCCAGGACATACACATTTGTTCCAATGCCTTGTTCAAGGCTTTGGAATTAAATCTCACAAGTCTTGGCCATCAGTCCTCTCCTATCTCCAGGTCCACTTACCATAGCATCTCCATCCAGGAGATGACAACCGCTGTCAGCCACCCTTCTGTGACGCTGACTTGGGGAAATGCGTCTTACTCAGAAATAGAAGAAGAGGAAGAAATGACACCTCATGGGGAAGGGAGGACAAAGACAGGAGGATGAACACCAGCTTCTTATGGGTTCTCTCAACCAGATCTTCAAACAAAAGGGAAGTTTGTCTTCCTACTGTCTCAGGATAATGCCTCCCAAGTTGAAGCATCATCCTCCAAGCCAGTATATGGTGCTGGGGCTGTTAGGGGGAATCTCTGGTGATACCTGTGATGTCCTGCACACTCCCAAAGCATTACCCCCTTCAGATATTCTTGGGAAGTGGCAGGGGTCTAGACAGCTGAGCTGTCGGAGGGGATCACGGATGTGCTCAGATATGTATTAATTAGAATTCCTGCACAGTTTTCTTCTGTTAATTATAGCTTAATTTGATTGCTTAATAGCTCTGGTTTTCGTAATGTTTAGCACCTGTTGTAAATTGCACAAGATAAATTGTCTTCTACCATCTACTCTGTTTACTCCTCAATTTTTGCATTTCCCTTTCAGCTCCCAGCTTTGGATTTGAGCTGTCAGATTTTCCTCACTTTGGCCTTTTCACCAAATAAATTCTTCTTCTTTTTTTTTTTTTAAATAGGATATTTAACCAATGAAATGGGTTTCAGTTAAATACTTTCTTAAAAACTACAATTTCAAAAAATTATAACAGGTAAAGAGGAATATCTGCATACCTTAAAGTGTGCAAATGTTGACCCATGATATTATACAGATTTTCACTCATGGGTCATCCTTTTTCCTCATTGTTGTTTCCTTCTCCCTTTCTAGGCAAGGAGGGGGGGGTGTTCATCTTTCTCTTACAGGATTATTAGACAGAAGTGGAGGCCCTGCATCATTAATTGATTTCTTCCATACATTGTACTATGATACAATTTTTCAAGGCTGTGCATAATTGTGTTCCCTGTGCCACTGCTCTATGTTCTGTCCTTGTCATATTGTCATTGAAGGCTGATTCCACCCTCTGTAATTGGAGATGTTCTACTTTTGGACAAAGGTGTGGGGGCAGCTCAGGGGAACAGCGCTGACATTTACTTCATCAATTTATTTTTATTGTTCCTACATTTATTGCAGCTATAACAGCCCTTTAATAGTTATATCTCCTCCCTGTAGGGTATTCTGGTATTTGAAATTTTTTTAACTCATTTGTTCTCATAGATAACAGTAAAGTGCATTTCACACTAACCTTTAGGTTTCAATCTTCTCTCTTTCTTTGGCTCTGAAGCAGTTGCAGCTTTAAACTTTTACTGCATTGTCAGTCTAAAGGCCACCACCACCGAGTCCATTCTAGCACTGGAGTAACCACAAATTAGTGGTCCTGAAAATTTCAGGGAGTCGAGTCCTAAACCTAGAGCGCTGCTATTACCATAATTCAAAATTGGCCGTCCTTTTAATAGAGGGGGAGAAAAATACAGTAAATACTAGCATCGAGCCTCCTTTTACAGTCCTGAGTTGAATAAGGGGTGATAATTGCATCTTTACGACTGGCAACGTAACTGACTCCACCACCTCCAAGCTCGTGCCCTTCGGTACCTGCAGAGGCAGCAAATAAGTTCAATGTTTAGACAAAACCTCGTCTGCGTCCACAGGTTTCCCTTTGTCCCCTTCCCAGAGAGACTTTTTCTTCTCTCCCGTTTTATCACACTTGCCACTCAAGCTGTAACTTAATAGCACCACAGAAGATAAATGATTTCTAATAACTCATGAGTGGGTTTCAGCAGGTAATTTTCACTGTTCAGAGACACCCATCCCTAAACTTTCAAATATGAGCTCTCCAACAAATGCTCTCGGTCACAGGTGGGTCCTGACCCTGGGTACCAGTTTCCCACCTCATGGTCCCACAGCATCGTCCAGGACCAGCCAACACCTACGGCCGCTGAGGACAAGTGATGCCACCACATTGCCTTGAGCACACAACATCTTCAAATGTCAACAAAACCCCCACAGCTACATGAGCTTGACACAGAACTGTTCTGCAGCGACGGAGAAGAAACCTGCAAGAGCCATGAGGTTGATGTAGGCAAAGGACCTTCCCACGCATGCCCGTGTTCGAGTACCTGGTCCAGAAGGATATACATCCAGGAAGAAAGTGCACTTTTCAGCAAATAAACAAAATCTATGCTGCCAACATAAAAAAAAAAATAGGGTTTTGTCCTTTTATTTTTAATGGCAGCTCTTAGCAAAACCGTTTCTAACCCCACCTCCCTTCTCCACCCTGTTGTTACACAGGGATAGTCTTTTTCCTCCAAGACTCTTCTCTTAAAGACACTGCAAAGGACCAGCTTGCTTAAAGCAAATGGTGACATTCAGAGCAAGGACAAATTAGGCCAGGGAGATAAAGTAGAAATGAGACAATAAAGGGTAAGGAACAAGGACTTAAAAACAGTGGAAAAGCTCATTTTTTTTTAATGGAACTCTATAACTTTCTACCAAACATACCCAAAGTTACTTTTAAGCCATTTAATGCGCACTTTGTGGAGTACTTACCCATAGCTTCACCTGCTTGCAAGGCTGCAGATACCTGGATATTTTAGTGTAGTCATTAACAGTCCTAGTAGTGTTTTCTAGAGCATTTGTAGCGTGAAAGACCAAAGGACAGTCCCTGGATCTGCTTTCAGTGAAGGGTCTGACCCTGCTATCCCCTCCCTAGGGCTATGCGCCATAGCACTGTCCGTACGCAGGACCTGCGGAAGATAGCCAGCACCTCTGGGGCTGGGTCATGAGGTGGTTTCAAAAGACTTTGCAGGAATCCCAAAAAGTTGCTTGTTCAGAGAATTTGAGCAGACGTGCCCGGTCAAAACAGGCGATGCTGCTCTCCCAGTTACACCCACTGAAATAGAGTCATACCTCTGAACTCAGTGACATTATTGCACCAGGGCAAAATTAGTGGGAATTAATTACAAAAAAGTCATTGGAATTTATTGCCTCCTTGACATGGATAAACACTTGCCCAGCGACGCCCACGAGAGGCAACAGGATTCATTACCTGGGTCAGCATTCAAACCCAGAATAACCCAAGAATACAACTTTGCTTTCTACGGCTAATTTTTCAAAGCAGATTTAGCCTGATCGCTGACTTTTTACACCCTCATCGTGCATGCACCGAGTTGGGTTCATGAACCCAAATGTGAGACGTTGCAGCTCAGAGCAGCCACAGCTCACTCGGAGTGAGGGCACACTACCACTCGTGCCAGTTTGGGTAACGTAATCAACGCATTTGGGAGACTGGAATTTTTCCGTTAGTAAATCAAAAACACTCATGTAGAAAAAACATTTTAAATATTCAAGTCTTCAGCCCCATCCTCCTCCAGTATTTAGATTTTTGAGACAAGCTTTCAGCCATACATGAAAGTTGCAAGCCGACAGCTTCCCCATACAAAATACCCCGAAAATAGTATGGTGCTCTCCTAGATGGCCATTACTTGCATTAGGAGGACGAAGAGCTTTGCAGTCCGACTTTCTCACATGATGATTAAAAATAACCAAGGCTGGTAGGAACAAGCGTAATTTAAAGCACAGTTTCAGTGTTATGGGTGGTTATTTGTGTGTTTGCTTCTCAGGAACCTTAGTGACACTTATTTACAAAATAAACCCAAGGGAGTGGGGGAGAGGGAGGAATGAGCGTGAGGAGAGGCTTGCTTATAGTTTTTAGACTTTGTGTCATCCAAATACTTCCAGAAAGTAATTTTAAAAAAATAATTTCATGTGAAAAGGGAAGGAGACTTTCCAAAAAGTTCCGAGAAACAGAGGATTAAAAAAAAACCTAAATTAAACTACTGTCATTGCAAAAGTTTGTATTTTCAGTTAAGTCAAAGCAAGTTTTCAAATATTCAGTTTGAGAATTACCATGTTTTGACTTTGTTGATGTGTTTGCACTTAACTTCTAGCAATTTTTTTTTTTTTTTAACAAGTCATTTTCTGAATTCAGGCAAATCCACCGCATACTCGAGCAAAGCAAGCACTCCAATTTGCAGGCACTGGGGTCTTGCAGCCGTTTGCTGCAGAAGGTTACGTGGAGTGGGGGTATGTTTGCAGCGTGGCTCGTTTGCTTCACAGACACCGTGCGCCACGTATGCACTGTCCCTTTGCCAACGCAACGTGCGGGCAATCCCCTCATTCAAAAACCCCCCTTTGTCCAGCCTCCGGGGAGCAACTTTGACCCCAGGATTGACTCTAATCCATGCGATTAAGGCAGAGAACAAACTCTCCTGCTGCTCCTGAAAGCTCTCCCCAAAAGAAGCGGCGCTCATTGTAAAGCCAACAACAATGCGGGGTGTCTTCAAAGACTGGCGAGCGGTCACACACGAAGGAAAAATAATCATCCAAGTGTATGTGCCCGTGCCCCCCAGCACCTCCTGCCCCAGCAGGACCATGTGGCCTGGCCTTCCGGGCAAACCCGCAGGGCAAAGCCAGCCACGTGATGTAACACCACGGTCTCATAGTTTCTTAATTAATCCTTGATCTCAGATCTATCGTGTCCCTGCCACTTGCAATCCCTTTTACCAGTCATTTGCAAACAAAAACATTAGGAGCAATATTAACCCACATAGGCAGTTATAATATTTGAGCATCCCCCGTATCTTTATCCTGAAATAGGAACACCATCACCAAAAAATAAAAAAATAAAAAATTAAAAAAAAAAATCAGTCACTTGATCTCTGATGGCCCATGATTTTACACCTAATTGCTGGATACAGCCACAGAGGCATTGGGAAACGGAGATGTCACACAAGTAGGGATGCAGGGGTGTAACTCATGCCGCAGTTTAACTAGGACAAGAGGAAAGACAAGCCTTGGAGCCATGGTGTATTTGCAAGCCAGCTAAGCAGTGCCAGAGCATGGGTCATTCCTACCTCTGAGCAGACCAGTCCAGTTGAAATGGCAAATCAATACCAAAATACAGACATGGGGGCTTTTCCCTTTCATTTACATTTTTACAGTGCTCCAGGACCATCGCACATAGAGGATCAAAGGCAAGCAGGCCAAAATACCCCAAGCTTTGATGCTCTTCAGGTGCTCTGCTTCAACCGGAGCAGGAATATTTCACAAAAGGGAGATCAGTTTTATACCTATAAAAACTGACAGATTGATTCAAACATCAGAAATAAAAAGTCTTCAGTGCTCTCTCTGGGGTAAGGGGCTTGGGTTGATTTTTTTTTTTTTTTTGAACTCTTACAATTCTCATTTCTAGCTCTACCCCACAGCTAGCAGGGCCAGAAAGTTTGGTCTCCCACAGAAAAAAGTTTTATTTTGTGGGCTTTGCATTGGTTTGGTTTTGTTTTCAGCACTCTGCAGGTTCTGTTTCTCCTGAACATCCCTGTTTGCACAGAAAGATGACAAGAGCTGAAGAAGAAAGTGAAAGCAAAGGCAACAGGTCATCCACAGAGACTGTAATAAAGGAAAACTGCAATTACAACCATATTGAATTTGTGCTATTACCCTACATTTAAGGCTATGTCACAGTGCCCATTAGGATCCTCCCAATATTTCGATTCCAAAGGATTTAAAATTAAACCACAAAAAAATTGCTGTCACTCTACATTTGCCCTCTGCTCAGAGGTAAGACTGCTTTCACGCTTCTAAAACTGACAATGATTTTGAGCTTTCATTAGTTTATTTGTAAGACATGAGAAAAGCAACACCAGAAATGGAAGCAAGACAAGTCTGCATCAGGTCAGACGCTGATCAGCTTTTTTAAAGGGAAATTTTCCAAACTTCCAGGATTTTCTTGAGTAGACGGAGAGGAATGGTTGATATAAAACTACAGTTACAGCACTAAGACGCTTTGATGCTCGACCCGCCGGAAGCTTAGCACCTTGAGGGGCAGCACTCTTGCCCTCTAAACATGAATTTCCATTAGCAGTCTCCACCAGGGAAGCACTGGATACTTCTGAGCTCGCATCTCCCCTCCGTAAGTCTTCCCCACCACCACTTCTCTTGAGAAGACATTTTCCTTGAGGACAAATTTCTCCACAGTGTAACTTCTAGAAAGCCAGTTGCACCAGAAAAGAATTTAATCTTTTGGTTAAAAAACAGTCATACGTATTTCTGCACTATGGGCCATCTCTGCTTCTAAGGTTTTTTTCTCATTGCTACCTCCCGTTTCCCTATTTTGTGGGTTAGCCCTAGTTGTTTTTGTCTTTGCAGACTTTGTTCCCCCTGTCTTTTTAGCTTAGTTTCCTGTTTACCAGAAATGATGCTTCATTTCACTTTTGCTAGCCAAAAAAAAAAAAAAAATCCTGATTAGTTCACCTATAAAAACAGCTATCACAAAGGTTACTGGCCAACTGTGTGTTGTGAAGCTTAATTAACGCTTGTGCAGTGCTTTGAAGATGACGCGCCCCTCAGTTACCTTGTTGGGGGTTTTTTTTTGCTAATTTTTCAGCATTATTGTTCAGAACAGTACTTGGCAGGATACGACAGCTCGCACTTTCACGGCAGCTATCAACTGCAGGCTAGCAGAGAAGATGCTGTGTATTAGCACATAGTCCCTTGTTCCCGCAGGTTGGTTCCTCATCCCCTCCAACATGCTCCTGCCATATCGACTTTCTTGAAGAACTGAACCTCCAGAGCAAAACTTGCAGAGGTCGTTTCAAACGCAGGCCACACCCTACCCCTCATGCCCTCCAGGGATAATGGAGCTCATCGGCAAAGTGGGATTCAGAAGTTATCCTCAACAGTGACAACTCTGAGTTTCCCCATGGAGGAGGTGCAGCCGACACAGCACGTACTGTATAGGAATGTCTTAGACTCGTCTGTCCTTTTTACTCCATGTCCCTTTGTGCCTTTTTTAATTTATAATTTATTAAAGATGTCACTTGACAGGGTCCTTGCTATGCCTAGCTGGAACCTCCTCTAAAGTGCTTCCCAGTAGGGTCTGTATAACTCCCCTTTGATTACCATGTGATTAGTTTGTTCAGCTGATGGCCTTTCTTCTCCAGGATCCTCATTGTGTCCCCTGCCCCCTCTGCAGTTCTTAAGAATTTAAATGAGCCATTTTATTTCTTTCTACAAGAGAAGATCAACAAACCCAGCCCCACCCTTCTGCTTTCACTTTTAGTGTGCCTAATAAAAGTAGCATGAGGGTTGGGTGTTGGTTTGTTGTTTTTTTCTTTTCTGAGGGTCGTGGCTAATGGAGAATTTTATGTTGTTTCTGACATTGTTTGTGGTGCCTCCCACCAGACTGTGCACTCCTGAGGACTGGAAGGCAGTGACATAAATGTCAGGGAAATGCCTCTGCTGTGTCAGGTCTAATTAGACATTTGTACTTGTAGGACAAACACCTTCCCCATAAAATTAAAAGCTCAAGCTCACTTAACACATGCTCAGAGAGACTTGCAAGGAGAAGGCATCATAAAGAGTGCACAGACCTATCCAAATCTGATGCAATTTCTTCCAGCATTTTAGTTCAGCCCCCACATCACACACCTCCATCCTCACTCCTGCCCCAAGATATTTCCAACACATGAAAAAAAGATGCTTTGTCTTTGCTGTGCTATACCAAACTGATTTCCAGAAATACAGAAAATCCTCAGCTTGAAGCTCGAGACACCAAACTAAAATCAAGGAGCACAGCTAGTCCAGTAACATCTGTGCCTGGGGGCCCCAGTTTTGGGGCAAGCACAGGGTGTTTCCCATCTTGCCATGCTGTACAGACCCACCAGCTGCTTGTCTAACAACCATCGCTGTGGAGAATGCTCCTGCAAATGGGGACCTCAGGGCTCACCACTGCATGCTCCTCTGCCACCTTTTCTTACCCACTCATGTTTTCCCCTCACTACAGAGGTTATTGCTCCACATTTCAGGTTAAGGTGGACACAGACAGACCAAGAATAACCTAGTGGTTACCTCTCAATCTCAAATCTCTAGTGCTATTATGGACTAGGCAGACGCCTCCTAGGTCCTCTTCCATCTCTACTCAACCCTGATGCCAACAAGAACTTAAACAGACTGCAGCTACATCAACTGCCCAAAACCTCACTTGGATGCGAATACAGCAGGTGAGAGGTGAGACATCTTACCCAAAGCACCACAGCCACCCCTGCTAGAGCAGGTTTGCAGCAAAACACGGAGTCCATCCAATGGACAAGCAGGTCCTTGCAAGAGACCTCCCACACACCACCCAGGGAATCTCACCAGGTTGCACGAGCACTCTACAGCGTGGGCTTTGCCGAGTATCCCCTGCTATGACCTAACTGCTCCAGCCACCACTGAGAACATATAAAATATTCTACAGGTCAAAAGGAGGGAGAAGCATGCATACACATCTTCACACGCGTCTGTGGGCGCGCATGCGTGCGTAGAAGAAACAGAGTTGTGAGCTGACATAATGAACTCTCAAAAAAATAGCCTCGTCTCCTCTACGTTTTAACTTCCCCTCTTTTGTCCACCCAAATCTGAGAGAGCAGCTCCCTCTGTGGGTTTTCCTTCTCAGCTGTTTGTTTGGTGGCTGAGGGTGTATCTAGGGAAGTGGAGGGGACACCTGGCTGGCGCTGGGCATCACTCACCACTGCTCCCTCACAAGTCAGGAAGGAAACTAAGGAGCAGGACCACCACCACCAGCCAAAGTCAAAAAGGTTTGTGTTCCCCTGCCCCTCGGTTGAGCATAAGACCCAAGAAACCTCTGTACTTTCTGGATCCTTATTCGTAGGGGTAGTTCATGCAGTGGCATCCAAATGCTCAGAGGAGTGTGAGACCCAACCACCTGTGTGAATAAACCTCCATGCTGTTAGGCAAGCAAGAGTGAAGCACTGCAGAGCTAGACCATTGCCGAACAAACAGAAATAAGCAGTAAAATTAACTGCGATACAGCTGCAGAGTCACCGTGCTTTCTGCTCCACATATGTTCATACATCAACAGGACTGTTAGCTGAAAGAAATTGGTATTTAGGTGAAATAACATATCACTCAGGTGATTGTATGGAGAAAATTAGCAGCAGCACAGTAGCTCTCTACCATGTCATGAAGAACAGACAAATAAAAGTCAAACATATACGTTCAATAAGCCTTACTGCCATGAAAACTCTGCCTCAGTAAAAAAATCACATTCTGACCTTTAGGTCAGAACAAAATGGTCAAAGACCATGGGCCATTCCTTGGAAGAATTACTTCTGAGGACATGGGAGATGGAAGCAAGTGTGACACTGCCCTCAGCACCAATGACAGGTCTGCTTCATGTGCCATCTTAGAAAGTGGCAACCTGGAGCCCCATCCACATGATCGGTGGAGACAGAGCGCGTATAAAAGATCCTTTGTTGTGTTTCATAAGAGACATGATCTTAATCCTGCCATCCTGGCTGAATTCCTGCGTAATTACATGACACCCACATAAGATGTCCTCTGCTGTTTTGACTCTCTTTGCTTCCTGGCCAGGAGAGAGAGTCTTGTATTCTCCACCTGAAATCCCAAATCCGTTTCCTTCGCCCTACTGCTGCAGGGGAGCGTGCACCCAAACGCGGGCTTTGCAAGCACCCCCTCCCACCCCAGCAGACCCAGAGCCCCAAACCTGGCAGGGCAGCGGTGTTGCATGCTGTCGGGCAGGCACTGCTTTGCAGCTGTATTTCTGCAACAGGCAAAGGCATTACTCTTCCTAGGTTGTGCAAGATGCTTTAGGATCCCTAGATGTGAGCACTGCGGATTACAGTGTAAATCTGCCCATTAAAAGCTCCGAAATCTCCAATGAGAAAAAGCAGAGAAGCCCTCCACAGGGACAAAAACCTTCAGTGTTTTACAACTTCAGGGTAAAAAAAAAAAAAAAAGGATGTATATCCAAAGATCAAGGGACAGAATCACTTCTGTGCCTTGAAATTTTTAACCAAAATCCAGTGTTCTCCTTCCTGCTCCAAGTACCTTGTATTACCGGACCCCAGCCACCTCAATCCCACAATGGTCCAAGTGTTTCCAGCTTCCCCTCCTCTCCCTGCTTCTGGTGACACTGCAGATGCTTGCACATCATTCTAAATGAAATAGGTGTGTGTCAAGGGAGGGGCAGGTATGATATTCCCAGCCTAACGCAGGAGGATACACATCCACAGCTCCCTGATGACTGAGATGAGAACATACCCTGGGGGAGTTTGCAATGGATATGAGCAATATTGGGACAAAGAGGTGCAGTTGTGGGAGGGTGCCTCACGCAGAAGAGCTGTCAGATATGGATATGAGTATTTAAACGGCAACCTTATTAGCCTATCCGCCCCAAATGAGAAGGGCTTCTCACATCCCTCATTTTGAGCCTGTGCCACCAAGTCCCATGTTCCCATGTTTTTAGGTCTGTAAAAAATTAAAAAAAGTTTTAAAAACTACGTTTAATGAACTGAAAACGTTCGTTTGAAAGTCTGCTCTGTGGAAAG
>NW_010227811.1:0-10466 GCF_000690775.1 Eurypyga helias | reverse complement strand
AGTGAGGCTGGCTGAGGGAAGGAAGTGACACAGGCTTTGCTGACCGGTGGGAGGCTGGTTTCCATCCCCCCACAGAGAAACCGAGGCAAGGTGTCAGAGCCAGCCAGAAACCAACAGCCAGACAGGAGCTTAAATTGCAAGAAATGACCTTTTTTTTTTTTTCCCAAAAAAACCCTACAATCTCCAGGCTGAGATACCACACTCCTGCTTATCAACACTTCCAGCAACCCAAAAAAGATGCTCAGCGCTTTCCACCTGCATCACTGTGTCCGCTGGGTGGTCCTTCCCACAGAGGTGGGCAGCAGCCAGGTCGTGCCCACTGGGATCAAGGATGAGGGCAAAGCTACTCGTCCTGCTAAGTCACAGAAATGCCATTGCAGGAAGCGCTCCCTGTCCTCAAACTGACTTTTCTGCAGCCCTCACCCAGCACACAGGAGCTTTCCAGCCCCTGGCCCACCGAAGAAAGAAGGAAGAAAAAAAATATGGGGAGGGGGAAGGAAAGCCCATTTTTCTAACTGAAAGAAAACCCATGCCAAGTCCTACAAGTACTGCCTGGCCGGGCGCCAGGAAATGTGTAAATTTTCGTGAGCTTGGGCTATTTTGCCAGAAGTCTGCAATGTGTCTGGACACGACCGGTTCCCCTTTGTCAGCCCCAGCCTGACCAACCAGGAAGTCCCCCCCCCCCTCCCAGTAACACAATGACTCTCCTGTAATACCTTTCGTTTCTGTACCAACAGCCGCAATGGTCCCACACTTCAGAGCGAGAGGGGAGGGGTACGACAGCCCTTTAATTCTTCAAAAAACAATTTTTTTTTTTTTCATTCTCGTGTTTGCTGATAACCTCACAACCGCCCTCCCAGCTTCGCAGTGGTTATTAGCTTGGCTTGTTTCTATAAATACCAGCGTTAACTCCTTGTATTCCCCGAGGACCGTGTGGGGAAGAAAAGGGGCATTTATGCAACTTCTACTTCTTCTCTTAAAAAAAAAAAAAAAAAGGAATGAAACAGGCTGCTGAGTTTCGTGTAACACAGTTAATTGATTTACCCAGACTTTTAAAAGAGGCACTGGAGGTATCAAGCCCCTGCCTAGCCCTTCCCTCCTGGCTTTGGACTAGGCGAGGAAATAAATACATTTAGGAAACACAGATTTTGCTGGGCTGAGAGACAGGAGACCCAACCCTGCTCGCAGAGAGCACAGATCTGCTGCAACAGCGAGGAAGAGGATGGGGGAAGGCCCATGAGGGGACATGAGGAGGAAGGAGCAGGGTCTGCTCACGCCCCTGGGTCTGCCCCACCCCCAGCCCCCATCTCACAAGCATCTTTCAGCACGAGTAACGTTCAAGTCCATTTCACAGATGAAGGACACACCTGCAGAGGCAGCCAAGTGTGGACAGGGGGAAGTTTCAGTGTGAAAATGCTGCTGTTTCTCACCCCACAGACTTTGAACCATTGCCCTGGTAGGACAGAGAGCTACCAAGGTCCGCAAAGCCCAAGCAGAAAGCACGAGATGCTCCAATCAGTACACAAATCGGATCTCCAGCCAGGTGGTAACTGGTGAAAAACGCAGGGTTTCAACCCTCGGCTCCCATGACTAACTCTGTGAGGGTGAAGAAATCTGCCCTTCCGGGAGGGGTCAACCCATTCTGGTTCTGAGCCAGTGCAGTACCAAACCCAAATTCTTCAAATCTTCCCAGAAGAAAAAAAAAAAAAAAATCCTCTTTCTAAGAGTGCTCAAAGGTATTTTAGAAGTTTCATTCCAATGATTATCAGGCTTTAAAAAAAAAAAATCAATAATTATTTAGATAGCAATGTGGCTTCCCCACCAATCAACAGATGACTTGATCTAGACCAGAAAGGAAAGAAAAGCAGACTCAGGAAAGACACTCACTGTGTAGTTCATGTTTAACCAAGTAAATTGATATCCAAAACTTTTGTGTAAGTGTATACACACAGAGAGGAGGCTTCCAGATACACCATCGAGCCAAGGAAGCATGTTCAAGACAGGCCAAAGGATGCAGAGGGAGATGCCTAGGTGAACATATGAAAACAAAATAAAATAATGGTACTGGTAAAGACTATTTTGAAGTCGTCTTTAAAAGTAGCTTCTCTTGAGGAAGGCGGTGCATTCAAGGGACCTCAGTAGTACTGTCAGCATTGCAGGATAAATCCAAATATCCACAGGGATGAGATGCCCTTGAGCAAGTTCTCAAGTAAAAAGGGTACAAGTTGCTTATTTTTAAGTATCAGGCACGTTTGTCATCTCTTTCCACCAGCCCTCCTTTAATGAATATATTGTCAAGTCAAAGAAATTAACCCGCATATCCATTAAAATCATCTTCCTCACACGCCTGTCCCTCCCCAGCGCAGCAGCCAGACCACAGACCCTTCTCTGCGTCGGAGGCTTTTGCAGCTCCTGCAAATCCCCACTGCCAGGAAACTGTGTTTATTCCACTTACCTAAATATTGCTTCATCTACTAAAGCTGGAAAGAAGTGAGATTACCCCAAAACCATCCTGGCTAAGAGCATGCAAGGCAACAGATGCAGAAAACCAACAGACAGATGCACCAACACAGACGTTTCCCCTCCATCCAGGATACTGCCAGGCCTTACGATGAGGGTACAGAAGCTGCTCTTCAGTGGCTAGAAAAAGCCTCAGGTAAACACAAAGGCTTAGTTTTAAACAAGAATTAAAGCATTGGAATATATGTTTCCGCAGGTGACACTTGAGAGATTTGCTGATGTGCTTGGGTATACGGCTCATAAACAGTAATGCCAGTTTTCTAAAACTGTAAAAATGTAGAAGAATTAGTTTAGAGATTAGAGAATTAAACCAAGCTTGTAAAAAATATGATTTTTGAAGCAGCTTCTCTTAACATAGCCTATCCTGCCAATCACAGCTCAGTCCCGCCCAAATCGCTCACCTCTGGGGTAAAACAAACCCTCCGAAATGGCTGGATACAACAGCATGTACTCAAACTGATGGCGTGTCCAACCAGCCCAACTCCACACACAACCACAAAGCACCTTTCAGCCAACACGTCTTGCAGCTGCACACGAAGCCTGTTGATCTCCCTTGCTGCCCCACTGGGGTGGGGGCATTATCTTCTGCTTTTCAAAGCACCAAAACTTTGTTTTCCCTAACAGTCCTTATTTTCATGGGCAGAGAAACAAGCACTTAAACAGAAAAACCCATCCACCACGAAGTAAGCCATATCAACTGCAGGAGGCTTCCACTGGGTCTTATGGGATCTCTTATTTATTTACCTCAACCTCCACATTTTCCCCTTACACAACTGAATTTTCTAACCAGTGCTGGACTCGCTCTGCACCCCATCATGTCTCACCACAACTGACTCCTGTTATGCACACATAAAAGAGAATTAAGGTGTATCACAGGAGAAGCACATCCCTCAGAGGGGAGAGGGAAGCGAAGCTTGAAGTCAGAAGTTGCCAGGCTTCACTGTCAGATTTTCTTTTAATATCAAAAGTCAATGATTTTCATGTAAAATTTTTACTAAACCATTTCTTCCCTCACTTTTGGAAACATTTTCCCCTACAGAAGGGAGGAAAAAAAAATTATCCTAACTCTACCAACACACCGCCTGCTCTCAGCCAGCCTTTCTGGTTGCTTCCTTAGGCTGGTCTGAATCAAAGCTACCATTCATCCATGACCCACTCCCGCACGAGACCTGGGCACACTGATCCACCATATACTGGTCGAAAAGGACATAAAAATAAAGCAGATGCTATTAGCATTCAGAGCACACATCCACTTGCTAACCCCCCTTTCATAGCCTTGTGTATGCCTTGAATCAGAGGGCTAACAAGACAGAATGCTATGAATAAACTCGGTATGAATAAAGTATGAATTCTCTGTATGAATAAGGTCTTGGAGTAAGCGTTCAAAAACCCAGTGCCACCCTGAAGCCTCCCAATGCAGTGAGGAATAAAGGCAGAACAAGAGTGGCCCAGCAGTGCATCAGCCACAGCTTTGCAGTCCCTCCTGCCAAGGGCAGCCCATGAGCAGAGATTGCCCAGCCCAGCAAACACACAAGATGTGTCAGTGGGTGTCTGGCTTCCCATCTCCACCTCAGTGTAGGTGAAATATTCAGATTCTGTACATCTCGATAATTCTCCATGTGACATACCTAAGTCCCTTTGTGGTTCTCCACAACCCATTACACTATCTTTGTTAAACTCCCTCCTCTTTGGTATCACAACAAAACAGCCTTTACCCCAGCCTGTACTATTTGCAATTATTGAAAATAAATATAAAATGTCCCATGCCTTTGGCTACGCTGGTGCTCTCCTTGACTCCAACTTCCTCCCAAGGCCAGAAACCTTGGAGCCATCCTTGACACTCAAGCTTTCTTTGACCCTCCATCTCCCGTGTCCATAAATTTGCCTGTCGCCACCTCCAGATCACTGACAAAGCCCATCCTCACCTTGACCCTGCCGCTGCTGAAATCTCTATCCAGGCCATAATTACTTCCAATCTCAACTATAGTAAATTCTTTCCCCCCTCCTTCATTTTTATGGACTTTCTAAAACATGAACCCTTTAAAGTTTAAGTAATCCAGAGCCCTGCTCCTCTCCCCAGGAGGTGTGCTCACATCCGTGAAGCTGCCCTGTCAGAGCTGCATGAGGGCAAGACCTCTTGTCCTCAGCCTGGGTAAAGATTGAGCTGCCCCATCTCCCCCATAGGGCTAAGAGGTCCTATAGGGACAGGTACCATAGGGGGAAAAATCTGCTCCATCCCCTCACCCTTGCGTGCCCTGTGGTAGTTTCTTCATGCACTCACAGCTCTGGACCACTCGCCATGGTGCCGGCTGGAGAGTGGAAAACTCAGTGAAAACAAAATGTGAGGTTAAAAAAAAAAAAAAAAAAAAAAGGAAAACCCCAAAGCTTGATGTCAAAGCCCAGATTGAGAGGGGATGCCCACTGGCAACTTGCCCTCCCTGGCAAACAGAGACTCACAGGTACATGGCAGCAAGGCAAACCAAGACTGAAGAGCATCCAGGGAGGGTTCAAACACTGTGGAGCTCAAGAGGATAAAACTTCTGTGAGCACACCTGGCTCCTTGGTACTGCTCTAATAACGACAGCTCACAAGGTATACACAGAGACCAAGAGCAAAATGAATTTGATGACCAAGAGTATCCAGGAGAAACGCAGAAGGAACTCAACCACTGATTTCATGGGTCGACTCAAGGAGGACGCAGAAGGAGGAGAGCACTGGTGTCATCCCAGTAGGGTCTTGGGGGTTTCCCACAGAGACACCCCCATCCTTTACGCTCTGCAAAAGCTGGGGAGCAAGAGTGATTAGTTGCTTACACAGGAATCGATCCAGCTTTATGAAAAGCCCAGGATTTCCATTTCTTTGGGAGGGGCCACTTGGGGAAGCTGAAATTTAGAGGACCTGAAGTAATTGCATTTCTCTGTCTTTCTCTGGCATTTTTAGGCACTGATTAACGTAGAGCCTGGACAGCCCGGGGAAATCAATAACCTTAACCCTTAGGAAGTGTTTGCATTTATGTAGAGGATGTTGTGTGTGTGATGGGTTGGGGTTCTGCATCTTCAAGCAAGACGGAAAGTTGGAGGGGTCTCCCAGTGCCCCCGCCTCAGCCGAGGTACCCCTGTGGTTTTGGGGGATGGCTGCAGCTGCCAGGGAGAGGAATCCCCTTTCCCATGGCCATCCCTCCAGATTTACACGAGAAAAAGAAAAACAAGAAAACACACATTAAAGGTAAAACAAAAATAGAAGCGCGTGGTGTTTTTTTGGAGGGGGGCTCTCCGGGCGTGCCACAAGCGCCGGTGGCACAAAGCAACGCAGTCTGTCCCCGCCGAAGCATCTTTCACTCGGGTGCAGACAAATTGATTTGCAAAGGTTGAGGCTGGCAGCTCAGCCTGCTTTGCATAGCCAGCGCTCCCCGGCCACACAATAAAAAGTAGCCTGGCAAACAGAGGCACGCAGCGGGAACTGGCCGGTTCAAAGTCCAAACCCCACACCCCCTCACCCCAGTCTGGTTTGAAAGGTCACTGTGTGTCTGGGAAAATAGTCTCAGGATACGATCCTTTATTAAAGGTCACTATTTTTCAACGGCACTTAACACACACTTGCACACAAATTGAGGCTGGAGAAAAAAAAAAAAAGGAAAAAAAACCTGGGGGCTGCCTCGCATTGTACATTGTGCTCACAAGATTTATGTCTTGTGGTCACCAGCAGTAAACACACACTGCTTCAGTATTAAAGTTCACATTAATCCACCAATTTTTTTTTTTTCCCCCCTCTCCCCTCCTCCTTTAAATCAGCCTCCTTCTTTGCAAGGCAAACAGTGGCGAGGCAGGACTTTAACTAATCGCTTTTTGTTTTTATACCCTGCTTTAGGGTTTTACCTTCCCATGTCGGGGGTTTTCCCCCCCCTCCCTTTATTTTTATTTGGATGCTGGCTTTGGTTTTATGCGTTGCTCAAGAGTTTTTGGTCTGCTGATGTGGGATTTTTGTTTTAACCCAAGGATCTCAACAACTCATCTCTATGCAACATATAAAACATATTGTTTATGCTATAGTACAGATTCAGAAAGATTATTTAAGTTTTTTTTTCTTCCCAAGCCCTACAGTCACACATTACAATGAGAAATACAGTGATTAAAACGAGAAAGTAGAAAGCTGCCTTTTTTTTGTGCCAGGCATATCTGTTTCATCTTTCCTTATGCAAACACATTAAAAGCAAAATAGTAACTCCTGTTTTGCACACACACACCCCATGGTGATAGATATTTTACTCTTCATTCACAAAAAAAAAAACAAAACCCACACAACACTTAAAACTCTGCACTGAAGTAATATGGGAGGCAGTTTTAATGAAGACACTAAGTTTCTAAACTCAGTTCTACAAGATTTGGAAAAAATTCACCCAGTGAATTTCAACTAAGAAGCCAAACATACAGTGTTTTGGATTTCCATTCTGCTACATAACACCACAGTTTAACAAAGCTTTGCCAACAATATATTTGCAACCTATCAAAAGTACATTAATTTTTCTAGTTAAAACAGCCAGGAAAATACACGTGTGAAAACATTCAAGGCCTATTGTAATAGCCCAAAACAAAAATGCAAGATGTTATTTTTTCAAATATGGACTAGTAAAAAGTGAAATATTTTGCATGGCAAGCACTTGTATTTTGCCCTTAAATACTTTAATCCCTTTGTCTGTGGGGTTTGCATCTCGCCCGGGACAGAGTTGTTAAGGGGTGAGCTCCTTTGTAAGGCCTTGGGCACTGCTCCCCAGCTATCGATCGGGCTCTCGTTAACCCGGCCAGGCCCTAAACAGGGCGCTGGCGAAGGCAGCCAGGAAAAGCACCGGGCGGGGAGGTAAAGGGGAAATGAGAGCAGGGAGGTAGAAGTGAAACTCCTTGAAACAGATGAGCCCAAGGGCTGGGTTTCAGAAAAAAAAAAAAAAAAAGTTATTTTCAAAGGTCATTCACATTGGGTTTGGGCATCTTATAAAGCCTCTGGGCAGAGGATGAGATTTTATAGGGGTTTTTCAATATATGTAAATAAAGATACACAGATAGAAGTTCAAACACTGAGATCCCACCTCTGGAACAACCCCATTTCCCACAATCCCACTGACACCAAGGTGTCGCTTGGGATAGGGAATATATGTAATTAAACCCAAATTCTCTGGCCCCATGCATACACCTTTGAAAGGAGTTTTATCTGAATGCAGCAGTGAAATCAAGATAGAATTACCAGGAGGTGTCTGAGCAAGCAGTCAAAAGACAGTAGTTGTCCAGCAGCATCCCCAAAATTTTTTTCTAGCCTCAGAATGGACACAAACAAAAAAAAAAATATTAAAGGAGGGAGAGAGAGCAATGAGAGCCTTTCTGCCCCTCTCCAGTGAGGCTGCAAGCAGGAGCAGGACACGGAGCCAGGCTAACGTTGACTCATCACTGGTTCATCCTCAAAGGGGAGTTCTGGGATTTGAGGGCCAGGGCTCAGGCAGCAAGAGAGCCAAACGCTGCCCATGACAATACTCAGCCCAGGTACAGTTTGTCCTCTCTCCCTAGGCACAGCCACCCTTCAAAGCCATTAAGGGGTGACCTGGAGGAGCACAGCGATGGACAGCACCTTGTCAGGGTCTGGGCTGGGGACCACCGTGCTCACGCATGTTCACACGCATGGTAGAGCGGAGCGAGCCCATCCGTCTCTGCACACAAGGCTTTTCAGATGGCAAAGGATGAAGAGTCCAGGTTCAGGAAGAGGTTGGAGAACCGTATGACCAGAAGATTTGCTCTTCCTCCCCTCATTGTGTACACCACCTTGATTTTTGTGTGCCATTCTCCCCTCTCCCCATGCCCCATGACTTATTCCCAGGCTCCAGCATCACCTACAGTGACCTGTTCGGTACTGCCTGGCTCAGTTTCATTCAGGAGGCACCACCTGTGCCCCCTTCCCTACCCGGCAGTTCTCCAGTAGACAATGCTGCGAGTCCCTTTTTAGTTACCAAAAAACCTCCAAGGTCCCAGAAATCCAGCAGCAGCAGGGCAAAGTGTGACAGAGGCACACACAGCATTGCCCTGCACCTCCAAGTTCAAACCAGTGAGGATTTTCCTAAAGCCCCAGGATTTACATGAAAAAATTGTAATTTTTTTTAATTTTAGTTTTAGTCGTGGTGAGTTGTTTTTTGGGTTTTGTTTTCTTTCCTTAATTTAGGCGTACTTAGTTTGTGACAAGAATTAGATTATCTCCCCTGAAAAATCCATTCCTAATCCCTAGGACATTTCCAAGCAGAGAAAGAGTCACTAAAAATGTCCTTCTCCTGCTAAGGAGACCTTCCAGCATCTTCTTTTTTGCACGTGGCTTCCCTAACCAAGGGCAAGCTGGTAGCCTCAGGCAGGGACCGCACACAAAAACATGCTCCCAATGGAAATTCCCACTGGTGGAATGTCAGGATAACCGTAACCTTACCTATCCCCGTGCAGCAAGCGGCCTTTCCGGCCAGACTCCATGGGCTCAGATTGGTGCAAGTTTACACAGGAAGGGGAAGGAGCCAGGAGGTGCCAGCCCTTTCCCAGCTTACACATCTCCTTGCCCATCCTACAGCACTCACCAGTGCCAGCACCCAAGACTTGGTAGAACAGTAATTACACCCAATTTGACAGCCTTCAGACTGTAGTGTGGCAAGGAGCTGTCAGAAATGCCCAAGTTTTGCCAACAGCATCACTTGGGCTGCCCAAGCTCCCCAGCAAGAAGGATATGGCCCATGGCCACCAACGTTCCCTTGGCTACCCTTTTAGCATCCCCTGGCTGACGCGGTTCCTCACTGATGAGGCTCAAGCAAACTCGAGACTCCAGTGCAGATAATAGTCACCCAGGAGGTGACAGCAGCAAGGGCAGCACCACGATACAAAGAAGACAGAGTGCGACAGGGCAGGAGGGTGCCAGCAGCAGGTGCTGACGGGTGCACGTGTGTCCCCATGCCTCTGCAGCCTCCCCTCCTCTTCCTTCCAGCATCCTCTCTGCAGGGATGCGGTCAGCACCAGGTTTGTTAAGAAGTGCCTGTTGCACTAAAAATCGAGCCCAACAGCAAGTAGTGTTATAAAAGTAAATTACATTAATTTGTGTAAAAGCGTAATAAGAAAAAGAAAATACGGCAGCAGGACTATTTTACTTGTTTTCAGAGGAATGCAGGTTTGGGAGCTTATGATGAGAAAACTAGTGGAAGGTGGAAGGTGTCCCTGCCCATGGCAAGGGGAGTTGGAACTAGATGATCTTTAAGGTACCTTCCAACCCAAATAATTCTATGATTCTATGATTATACAACACCATCCCACCAGAGGCTCTCCTCTGTTCTTGCGGCAGTTGGGCTGCTCAACAGTGGGATGCTTAATGGTTCTGTGAGGTGTGGGTAACACTCCAGGGATCACCCAGCTGTGCTGGACAGCCCCCGTGGTTTGGGGAGTGACTGGTATTTATACACCGGCTAAAGGAATCCTTTGAAGCAGAGAAAAATAACTGGTTTTGACTTATATAGCTTATTCAAATAGCTGGCTTCTATGGGGCTTGGTAACTATTGCTCTCCCTCTTTCTGCCTTCTACCCAGGGACAGACTCATGTGGGTGCATCTGTGCTGTGACTCAAACACACATGTACAAGACCTCAGCAGCTCAGCTCATAGAAGGAATAAACCACGTGGATAAGACCTCCCAACCTGTCTTAAAACTCCACAGGTTAGGAATATCATTTAAGAGGCTCTACATACAGGGCCACGCTGGGGATACAGCCCTTGGGTCTCTACAAACAGCACTCACCTACCCGTAGCGAAGCTCTTGTAGACGTGACTTGGTCAACAGAACCGCCCCAAAATCCCCAGAGCTCAGAAATATCAGAGCAGAGGTGTTCAGAAAAATTAGGATACATCCTGACAACCAAAACACCGCCACCAATTTTGCTCCCCATCC
>NW_010227810.1:0-10947 GCF_000690775.1 Eurypyga helias | reverse complement strand
GGGGACAGCGCTGGTCACGGGCCGTGTCCCTTTCAGAGCACCTCTGCACCGTGTGAGGGGTTGGTCCAGGCCTTGTGTGCAGCAGCAGTGCCAGTTTGCCTTCGAAAGAAGGAAAAGGCAAAGATTTAAACTGAATTTGTGTGTAACCAACTTGGAATAGATTAGGGAAAAGCACTGTCAAGTCTTTCTTCCCTGTGGCTGATACCTGGGGTAGGAAGGCACGGATTTATGCCCTGCTCGTTGCTCCTGGGCAGATTGTCCTGCGAGTAGCAACGGGCTCAGGCTGTTTGGGGTGTAAGAGAGTTGTATTCAGAGGAAGGGAGCCTTTCCTGGGCCTGCTGGTAGTGCCAGTGTCTGAAGTAGAGTCTCCTGAGCGCAAGTCCTCCTGAGCAAGCACTGTACTGGCTCGCACCACGCACACAGCACCACGCACACAGCGCTTGTGCTCGTGCTCTGCTGTCCATTACGAAAACAGAAGGGCATGCGACGCTGGGATAGCTGTGGTCTTATCCCGGGGAGGTGTACTGTTTGCTTTGCTTGGGTGTGGAGCATAGAACAACCTCTGTCCTTTGGGTTTGGCTGAGCGTGAGGCAGCCGGCTGGCTCTGTGCAGGCCTTCCCTGCTCTCAGCTCGGAGTAACCCGCTGTGCAAGCACCAGGACATTGCTGCTGCGAGGCCTTGAGGCTGATGCACAAACCAGCTCCTGCTGGGTGTGCAGCCTCTTGGCTTTGGGACAGTGTAAAGCTGTGGGTTACTGAGAGCTGGCACAGGTTGGCACAGCCTGCCCAGGGAGGTTGTGGACCCTCTGTCCTCTGGGATACTCAAAAGACATTCAGACGCAGTCCTGGGCAACCGGCTCTGGGTGGCCCTGTTTGAGCAGGGAGGTTGGACCAGGTGACCTCCAGAGGTTTCTTTTCTAATCTCACCCATTCTGCAGGAAGAGCCTCCTTCAGCATTCTCCTTGTCCTTCACTGAATTTGCTCCAAGTCCCCACCCCTCTTGTCCTGGGGGACTCAGAGCTGGGTACTCTCACTATGGCCTCACCAGTGCTGAGTGGAGGGGAAGGATCACCTTCCTCCTGGCCATGCTCCTAATGCAGCCCAGGATGCTGTTGGCCTTTGCCGTGCAGGTGCGTCGATGGCTTGTCCTACTGTGACGCCCTCTGCTGCAGAGCTGCTCCCCAGCTGGTCTGTCCCCAGCCTGTACCGCTTCGTGGGGTTGTGCTTTCCAGGTGCTGGAGGTTGCACTTCAGGAGGCTCCTGTTCCTCTGGATGGTGCTCGTTCCATGTGGGGTATCCGCAGGGCTGCTGAGGGTGCTCCCTGGGGTGGTACCTGCCCGCTGTCCCTGCATTCCGGCTGCATCCTGCCAGGTCCAAGGGATTCGTGTGACCAGCGTGTGCTCCCTGGCCTCGTCCTCTTCCACATAAGGCGAGTCATCTCTGCTCCAGGCTTTCCATCAGGTCTCAGTGGACTGGGATTCCTGAAGCCTGGTCTGGCCACTGAAAACTGGGGGGAAGATGACGGCGAGTACCTCGGCCTTTTCTGTGACTGGGGCTCCTGCCACATTTCCCAGTGGCCTGTGTTTTCCCTTGTTTTGCTGTTGCTGTAATTGTAGAATCCCTTTTCATCCTCCTTCCCATCCCATGCCGTACTCTGCTCCCCTGAGAACATGATGTAAGTGAACTCAGAAGACGTGAGTCTCCAAGTCCTGCGGTTACTGAGGCCCGTGCCTGTGCCAGTAGGTGCAGACAAGCCCCGATTCCTCTGGTTGAGTTTTGAGGAGCCCAGCAGGATATCAGCTGGAGTTCGGTACCAGGCTAATGCAGCCGGCATGGAGAAAGGCCGGGGAGTCTGTGTGCGTGAAGCTGTAACGCCCGTAGCACAGAGGGATGTGCTGAGCCCCGACTTGTGGGCACATCTGGCTGCGGGTGCCTGGGTTCCACTCTTGCCCTGTTCCTGACCACTCAGCCTTTGGTTCTGTCAGTGCTGGGTCGTGTTGCCCCAGCCCCACGCTGCACTGGTTGCTTCAAGCAGCTGTGGCCTGGTGCTTAACAGGGAGATCGGATCCACCCTCTCAGGTGTCGGTGCTGGGTAGAAAGAGGAATTTTTGTGTTGGGATGCCTTTTCTAAAATGTGCCTCTGACTAGGCAGCAGGTTCTGTTCCCCTCTGGAGCACTGGAGGGGGTTACAAAACTGGGAATACTTCACTATTCCCACCATGACCCCGGGGGTCCAGGTCTTCAAGTGAGTCTCTTCTGTTACCAGCCTGGTGAGCAGCTGACGCCAACATCGGAATTGCTCCAGCAGGAGCTGTCAAGCTATGTCATTCTGGAATTCCGTGCCCGAGTCTCAGCTGGGGCTGGCTGGGGAGTGAGCAGAGTACTGGGGCTTCTCGGCTGCGGCGCTGGTACAGCCTGTGGAAAACCCTGGCTGTTGGCCAGAGTGCTTGGAGTGGTGTCACCCTCCCGAACAGCTGGAGCGAGGCCTGGCTTCTCCCCTCCTGGCGTTCTGCTCCACCAGCGGCTTCTCGAGTGTTTGAGGCGGAAGAGATTCAGCTCATGCTGCAGTGCATAAGGAACCCGGGCGCGTTTCGGTAAGGATGGGGGAAAGCCAGCATCACAGAGAGGGAGGACTCGCCGCTTTTTGTGCCTGTTGCGAATGCCGGGCTGGAACAGCCCCGCAGGGCACCGTGGGGGCTGAGCAACGGCCTCGCTTCTTTGCTCTCGGGTGCATTATTGTCCTGGTTTTGCTTTTTTCCCCTCTCCCCGTTAGCAGCCTGGATTGGTGCAGCCTGTTGATACCTGGGAGAGAACAGAATGGTGCAGGGCGTGTGGGTGACTGTGCTGCCCGGGAACCCTCCCCTGGCCGAGCGAAGCTGCAAGCGGCTCGGGGCGTGCAGGAGGGTGGTGCTCCACGCCGTGTCCCGCTGTTGGCACTCCGTGTGTGCTGGGGTGTTTCCTGCATCTGCGAAGTCAGGAGGTTAGAGGGTGTGAGGGCTGCAGGAAGACGATGCAGCTCTGTTCCCCCTGTTGTCGGGCTTTCTGCACTCCCAGCGGCGGGTGACGTGGCGAGGTTTGCTTGTGGAGGAGAGGCGGGAGCGGCCTGTGTCTGGCTGACTGGCTGCGTGGCGGTAGGTAGACGCTTCGTCTGGGGGAGATAATTGCCGTGAACTTGATCCTGGGGCTGATGCACGTTGGCCTGGTTTTGGCTTGCACTGTTGGAGCGTCTTCTACACTCGTGCAGGTGACTTTGCTGCTTACGTCGGTCCAGAGCTGTGACCCTCCAGCAAAGGGATGTCAGGTGTTGCCTGTGACCCTCCTTACAGAACATTTGAGTGATTTAGGTCTTGCGGGACCTCGGGAGCTCGTGCAGTCAAACCCCCTGCTCTCAGCATGGCTGACTTCAAAGTTACAGTGGGCTCCCGGGACCCTATTCCCGTATTTCTTTAATCATCTCCCTGGGCAGATTTTTTTCGGACGGAAATCTCATGCTGCACCTTGTATCCCTCTGCTGTGGGAGGGTCTGGCTGTCTTCGCCTGCCATTATATCCCCCTGCCTGCCCCCTGTTCCCATGGCTGCACAAGCCCAGCGTTCTTCGCCGCTCCAAGTGCCCCGTCACCCAACCCGCGGCCATCCTGGGCACTTGCTTCAGCTTGTCCCTTCGCTGCTGCCGAGGTCTGGGAGCAGGCCCTGCGCCTCAAGTGCAGAGTTACAAGTGCCGAATGGAAGGGTTCGTGGTTCCCCAACCTGCTGCGTTACCGAGAGAGCTGGGGTACAGCTGACCTGCTGCGAGAGTGCCCCCCCGCGCCCCCGGCGCCATCAGTTGGCCTAGCCTGCAGCACGGCACGTTCATCTGTCCCAGGGGTAGGGCTCTGTGTGTGCCTTTTCTGCATTCCATGGAGGTGCTCTCCCTCTTTCTCCAGCCTGTTGAGGTCACTCTGGCCAGCAGCTCCATGCTTTGGCTCACCAGCTGCTCGCTGGTGAGTGTGCTGCGGTGTATCGCGTGCCGTCGGCTGGGCTCGTAACCTGCCGCTCTCCCCACGTGGCAGATGGTGACTTGCTGGCTGGTGCTGCGGCATTGTTCTGGTTCTTCACTGCCACTTCCTGGGCCAGTTGGGCCCTTTAATGTCAGGGAAGGGAAAGAAGGAATGCTGAGCAGCAGGCAGGGAATGTCTGCCTTCTCCAGACTATTCCCTTGTGCCAAGGTCCTGTCCCACACGTGATGTGCAGAGGTCTCATCATCTCTCCAGTGGGACACTTGCATCTACTCAGCAAGCGTCGGGCTGAGTTTGCCGCTCCCGCTGTTGGTGGGCAGGAAGACTGTCAGGTACCGACGCAGGCATGGCCTGTACGGAATAGCTTCATTTAGGGATCACTTTCTCATGTGAGTGACCTGAACAGATGATGGTTCTGTAATGTCACTGTTAAGAAAGATCAAGAATGATCTATGTGGGTGACTTAATCTGCTCTAAAAATGTATTTTCCGACCGCCTGTGTGGAGTGGGGAAGGGACCTTCGGGTGCCTCACTAGCGCATCCTCCACTGTTGTGTTCGCAGAGTCTGTCTGCTGGTGTTAATGTGGTCGTTGCTTTACTCCTGAGGTTTCGCTCTGGATTTTCTCCCTTAGCCGAGGAGACGTGCTCCCCGTAAGCCGATCTCCTCTGCAGCGTTAGAGTCGGTGTGAAGGGACACTGCTGCTACTCAGCGCTTTGACTCTGTGACTCTGTCCTGACTCTGCTTTGTTTCAGACTGAAGATGCTGAGCCGTTTGTCAGGCTTGGCCAATACAGTTTTGCAGGAGCTGTCAGGCGAGGATGGAGATGCGGGAACCAAGTCCTCTATGGCTGTAAGTAGAGCGTCACCTCAACCCTTCCCGATCTCACTGAGCGTTAGTTTGGGGAGCGTGAATCACCCCACTGCAGCAAGAGCTGTTTCCTGCTCCATTGTGGAGCTCTAAACTGAGCTGTCATTCTGCTCTGCTGCTCCTCTGTTCTGACCTCTTCAGTCAGCGCTTTTGTGGGGCAGACCATAATCTCCTTAGTTTCCACATCCCAAGGTGATCCTAGAGAATTAGGGTGAAGAAGGGCTTTTAGGAGTGGTAATGATTGTGCTCGGCATGGCTGGGTGAGGGTGGCAGCTCGATCTGTATCACCCCTTGGTCCTCGCGTGTGAGTAGCAGGGTCCCTGCAGCGCCACTCATTTCAGACTTGCTGGTGCTGTAATCAGCCAGGGAGCCCTGTGTTTGTGTGTTGACTCGTGGGTGTCCCACGTGTTCCTCCTGGTTTTACCAGACTGTGTATGGTCTAGGGGTTTACTAAACACTTGCAAGGAGCAGAGTGCAGCCTGTGGGGGTGTCGTGCTGTGGTCTGTTCAGACCTTTTCTCTCCCAAGCACTTGTTTCACTGTTTCAGGAACAAGCTTTAGAGCCAGAAGCAGAAAGCATGGGGGAGGCACCTGAGGAGGTATTGGAGCGCCTGGCCCAGACAGAAAAGCTCGTGGTTCAGCTGAAGGATTTGATCCGGGAAAAGGATGCCCTGCTCCAGCAAAATGAATCTGTACTCAAGGTATCAGTCATTCCCCGGGGGCCTGGGAGCAAGGGGAAAATGCTTCTACAGCTTTCTGTGTGAGCCAGTCTGGGTTCTTTTGAACACCTGACACCTGTACCACTAAATGCATCAATCCCAGAGAACTGTTGGAATCCAGAGGACGGGCCCTATCCCGAGAAATGGGGAGCAGCTGCTCTCCCTTTCACTTTGGGGCAGTTCCTTTCCGAGGAGATGTTACACCCAAGTTACGTGACATTTTGTTTTGGAGCTCCTCGAAGCCCATGCACGTTCCCGGTGGCTCTAATAAACACTGATGTCTTTGGTGTCAGGTTTTTCTTTTCCTGCTTTGGAGTGCTTGAGACACAGAATGGGCTATGCTGCATCCAGCAGTCCAGTGGCGTTATGGCCTGTAACCGAGGATGTGTATCGTGGACCCTGTGGTGCGACATGAGTGCTGGAGTAGAGGTAGTGCCAAGGCACTGCCCGTGACAGAGGGAGTGAACCCGGGCTTGTACTCCCTGCTGGGAGGAATCTCCTGAGTGGTCTGGCCCTCGAAGAGAAGGTGCTACAGGAGGAGCTGAGGATGTTGCTGGGTGCGGTGTTTCTGAGGTTGTGTTTCCTGGCTGTTTGTCTCGGGCACTGTCACTGGGGAGGTGGCTTTGGACAAGGACCGGGAGGCTGGCACCGTCTGTAACTTGTCCGAGGGGTGCTCTCAGGGTGACAGTGCTGCAGTTCGAAGCACAGTCAGCCTGTGTCCTTCTGTTACAGGCGGAGCGAGAGGCTGCAGATGCGAAGCTGATGAAGCTCAAACTACAGGCCAAAGCCAAACTGGCGTCTCTGAACAAACGCATCGAGGAGCTGACGGAGAAAGGAGCGCCAGGGCCTGCGCAGACCTTCCCGGAGGAGCAAGTGGATGCCAAGGTTGGGCGCACAGGGCTGCTTAAGAGATGTTCACACCTACCGATAACGTAGTGCCACTCTGCGTTTTCGGTCCCGGTGAGCTATCAGGTCTGACCTCTCTTGGTAGCAGGACATTCGTGGTTCCAGCAAGGCTGTCTGTGCTGTAGGAAGCCAGTCAGTCCCGCTTCCTTGTACAGCAGGCGCCCTTGAAACGCACAACCGGATCCCCTC
Source organism: Eurypyga helias (assembly GCF_000690775.1). Classification (NCBI taxonomy): domain Eukaryota; kingdom Metazoa; phylum Chordata; class Aves; order Eurypygiformes; family Eurypygidae; genus Eurypyga; species Eurypyga helias. The sequence continues at coordinate 4,271 of NW_010227810.1, read as the reverse complement.
GGGAGCAGGGGCCCGTTTCATTGTGCGGACCTCCAGTGCTTGTAGCAAAGCTCTTTCCTGCAGAAATCACCTGTTGTCTGAGCTGGAGGTTTCAAAATGTCCTCTGTGATGCGAGGACCCCAGAGGAGAGGGAAGGTTGGCTGAAGCACCAGAGTGAGGAGGTGAGAAGGGCATTAAAGCTGACAGGCAGACTGAAATGCAAGAAAGAATCACCTAGATGGTTTTCTGTCCCGAGACGGTAAAGGAGCAGGAAGCTACTAGCCAGCAACTCCCTTCGGAGCTGGTGATCGTTTACAACTTCAGGCTGTCTTGCTGCCCCCATGGTTTTCTTGAAAGGGCTGATGTTAGGCAAAGGAGAGGTGGTGGAAGTCGGGCAGACTGCAGGACAGGAGGTGCTGTGTTAAGGCAGGGAGGGCAGGGGCCCCGGAGGAGTGTGGGAGCTGCTGGGCGAGAGGTGACTGCTGGTGGCCCGCAGTGGTTCCGTATCGTGTGCTCAGTTTGATCAATGGCATCCCAAAGTCTCAGACGGGCGCTCACTGTGCAACGCAGCGCTGAGAGGCTTCAGCTGGAGCAGCGGTTGGTGCAGGGAGTGCAGGATGTTCGCCAGGACTGACACAACGTAAAACTAAAGCCCAGCCTAACGAGTGCGAGACCAAGCACTTGTGGTGCCCAGCCGCTGTGTGCCACAGGGCCCCGCAACAGTCCTGCAGCCACCGAGGGCGGAGGTGGCCCTGGAGGCGGCCGAGCCACAACGCCTCGCGCTGCTGAGCCTTGTGTCCGCTTATGCCTGTGGCACGGCCAGCCTGGCTGCAGGCCTGCTGCTACGGGCTCGGGAGTCTTCTTGCTCCATAGGTCACCTCTGTTGGCTGAGGAAGGCAAAATGAGCGAAAGCTTAGCCTCCGTCAGGAGGGGCCCTGGAGATGTGGGTGAGGCCTGCTTGTTGTTTAAGCCAGGCAACCGGTTATCCTTCCTGCTGCTGTACTCTGGCTGGCAAGGCCTGGTGTGGAGTGTTGTTGTGTTCTGTGCGCTTGGAATGAGGGAAGATAAATCTGGGAGCTGCAGAAGGCTTTGTGTTCCCGTCGTGCCGGTAGCTGCTGGTACCAGACACTCAGGTGGCTTGGCTGAGGTGGAGGGAATTGCTGTCTCTGCAGCTGCATGGGGGAGGGGGAGGTGTTAATGGAAGGGCAGCGGTGGCAGGTGAATGGATGGATGCAAATGAGCCATTAAGAGAAATGGCCTTCAAATTTGAGAGTGAGGTCTGGGTGCAGTCTGCAGTGGAAATGGTGTGGAGCAGAGCTGTTCGGGGCCAGCAGAACTGCTCTCAGAGCAGGTGCCTGCAGTGCTGTGGATTTTCGCCCAGAGAGCACGCTCAAGGTACCTTCTCATAAGGTTTAACCTGCTTAGAGCTACAGGTTCCTTTCTGTGTAATTATTTCTGAAGGAGACGGTGCCCTGAGCATCGGTGCTGCTGCCCAGACAGACGCCCTGTCACCGGAAGACGAGAACTCGAGGCTGGGGTGCGTGTTGTGCTGGGGTGTCGGACATTGGTGGCTCCTGTTGGAAGCCATGAAGGATAAGGATAGCAAAGGGCTTTTTCTCCCCAAGGTGGGGGCCTGTGGAAGGGCTGTGTTTGGGGCATCTCGCTGGTGCTGTTACCTTCTGGGCTTTTAGCAGAGCCCCATTCTCAGGAGACTCCGCATATCCGCTGACACTTTCCTGTTCAGCGGTTGGAGTTCGCACCCGGGGCAGCTGGGCCTCCTCTTGGCCTTGCAGTGGGTGACACAAGTTCTGTCCTGGTGTAGGAGTTCACAGTTTGGGCAAGGCGCTGTTGAAAGTGTGAGCTCTGGGGACTTTGGCTGCGCTGCTCTTCTTGGCTTGGCACTCTGGGGTGGCCGGCATGCAAGGACTTCAGCGGAAGCTTTTCCCAGTCTGGCTAAATACCAGTCCTGGGAGCTAATCCCAGGTGAGCAAACTAATTCACCCATCTCCCCCCCAGCAATTGCCTTGCCCCAGCCCTATCGGTTATGTGTGTGCCCAGCTGCTTAAAGCTTCCTGCACTTCTGCTGTTCCTTTTTCCCTGTTCTGCTTCAGAGGTACCTGGAACAATGCTCCCCTTGGTGTCAGTGTTACCGGTTCCCAGAGGCCTGGCCTGTGGGTGACGTGTTTTGCAGAACAGGAGTTTCCTGCTTGTTCCTGTTACATGACTTGGGGCCTCTGAAAGTCCTCAGGAACTTCTCAGAATAGGTTCAAGGGACAAATGCTCCGCAGCCCCTGTGTGCTAGTGGCAGGCTCTGAACCAGGGGAAGGAGAGATGTGCAGCTCGGTCACAGCTCCCCAGCACTGGGTGCCTGAAGTGGTTGGGAGTGCTGGCATGGTGACAGGGATGGCTTTCCTGCTTCTCCGTACAGTGACGTGCTGGGCTAACGTGACTGTGTAACGGGTTGCCCAGCTGTGGTGTTGGGAATTCCTGCCATACGGGTGGCATTGGAAAAACAGGAAAGGGTGCAGGTGTCGTGTGCTGGTGGCTGAGCAGTCAGCCCAGGCGCGTGGTTACGTGTTCGTGGGCACGCAGAGGATGTTAGTGCTGTGCAGCAGAGCACAACTGACTGCCTGTGGTTCCCCTTCTGGCGCGGTTTAACCCCAGGCAGCAACTAAGTGCCACCCAGCCACTTGCTCACCTCCCCCCTCCCAGTGGGATGGGGAGAGCATCAAGAGAAAGGTAAGGAAACTCAGGGGTTGAGATAAGAGCAGTTTAATGAGTGAAATAAAATGATGACACTAATAGTGCTAATATGGATGAAGATACTACCGCTGATAACTCTAATAATAATAATAATGTGATGAGGAGGAGAATGGCACCAGGGGAAAAAAGTGCTGCACCCAATCCCTGCCCGCTGCCCAGCCAGTCCCCAAGCAGCACTCTCCCTGGCCAAGTGCCCCATGGGATACACTGAGCATGGCATCTTTGTCCCTTTGGTCAGCTGGGGTCACCTGTCCTGGCTGTCCCCCCTCCCGGCTTTTTGAGGAGAAGGAGCTGGAAACATGGGACAGTGTGAGACACTGAAACGTCCTTGGCTTAGTGTAAACGTTGTTTGGCAACAGCTAAACCACCAGCATTACCCGCATCCTTCTCGGCACAGATCCAGACCAGCCATAGCAGGTACCGTGAGGAGAATGAACCGTCCCCGAACCAGCACGCCTTGCTTGTTCCAGTGGGTTCTTTGCTCTAAATCCCGTTAGTCTGAGGAGATTTCTGAGAGCGTTTTTTGCAGCCTGGAACATCTAGTGGCCGCCCCTTTGTCACATGGAGAATATTCTGTTGCTGATGAAAAAATGTTTCGTGTCAGGTATTGGAGAAATCTGTGAAGTTGAAGGCCCTCACAAGCCCAGGTGGCCATGCCATAGGTGATGTGCTGCACATTACGTAATAGGATGACTTACCTTCCCTTGGGTGCTGAGCACTCGTGGGTAATTGGCCATTCCAGAGGGATTTGATGCTTCCCAGTCACAGGCATCTTGTGCGTATCCACACAGAAATAGTGAAAATAGTTAACGTGGGATGGCTTCCTTGAGAGACACAAGATGTCAAGGTCAGAAACGTGGTACAGGTTTGGGTTTTGTAACTGCCCGGTATCACTCATCAGTTTTCCCCCTTCTGTTTCTTTTCTTCCCACTTCTTCCCTCTTGCCATGTCAGAGCACCCAAAATACAGGTGAAGAGCACAGGCGGGAAGCCGAAGCACTAAAAGAGCAGCTCAGGGAGCGAGAGGAGACCGTCCAGGACCTGCGGGAGCAGCTGACCCTGGCCAGGCTGAACCTGGAGGATGCTGGAATCAGGTGGAAAGCAGAGGTACAGAGGCGCTGTGCACCCTGGGTCTCCAGTGGTTGTATCCTGTGTCCGTTTCCCTGCCTTTAGTTCTTCCTCTAACCATTCCGTAAGCCTTTTGCAATCCCAAGATGCTCTTCGCTTGCATCCCATAATGTATCCTGTACCCGAGGCAGTAACCACCCTTGGTGCAGGAAGTTACTGGGCCTCACCCTTGGCAGTGGGGCTGGTGGGGGAGCAGAGGGGGTGTGCAGCCCCTGGCGGGGTCCACTCCCCCTAGGTCAGCACGGGGGCCACAGGTGCCACTCTGCAGTGGCGTTGGAAGAGCTGGGGCACAACCGTGTTCCCCGCTGGGCGTACAGAGGAGCTTTTCATCACGGCATTTGGTCGCTGCCCTGTTACCTTGCATTTGCCTGTGCAAAGATCTTTCATAGAATCACAGAATGG
>NW_010227809.1:2368-9164 GCF_000690775.1 Eurypyga helias | reverse complement strand
AGCCAGAGTTAAACCACGACACATGAGAAGGAAGAGAACCAAAGCATACTTCTACAGCTTGAAGAGGTTTGGGCTAAGTCATTTGAGCTGGTAATATTTTACTAATCAGTAGGGCTAACTTAATAATCCCTTTTTTGCTCAACTTTTGGGATATAGATCTTGCTAACTTACCTAATTATTCCCAAATAGGTGTATTAAATTTTTTTGTAGAATGTAAATGGATGCATGTCTCTTACAGTATTTCTTTCATCATCGTAACAATGTGGACATGAACACGGTAATTAAGGAAGCTTATCACCTTATGGAGGCTACACCACTAGATATCCATCCACAGCGTATGCTTGATGACTTCATACCACTTACAAAAGGACAGTACCCTATATTTAATAAGTATCCCCAGTTCATTGTGGATTATCAAACTCAGGAACGGGAGAGGATCAGACAGGATGAAATTGAATACTTACGAGAAAGGTATTAATGGGAAAGCTGAAGACGGTATCAGCCTGGGAGGGCCAGGTGAACACAATTGCCTTTTTCTGTGGTAGGTTGTGTGCTTGAGAAGAGAAGACAACTGAGGAATTTCAGAAAGATGACTTCAAATACCTGCTAAAGCTTAGGAGTTACTTGGTTTGAGACATTTTTAAGTTAAATCAGTAGTCTTACCTTAAGTAGTGTTACGCAAGTCTTTGCTAGAACAGTCAATTTCTAAGTAATCAAGTAATTTCTTGATACTTGCCTTGCATTATTAAAATGTGCTCTCCTTCCACTTAGACAATTAGCACATGAATTAGAAGCTAAAGCACAGGAACAGAAAGCAGAAGATGAAGCCTGGTATCGAAAGCAGGAATTACTTCAAGAAGCTGAAGAACAGAGGAGAAAAATGCTATTGGAAGAAGAAGAGAAGCTGGCGGATCAGAGGAAGAGGTATTATAAGAAGCAGTAGGGGCCTGGCTGCTGTATCCTGCTATTATATTTTTAACCATGAGTAAAGGAGAAATAGCCACTAATTTGTATAAATGGTAATGTGGGAAAACAGTGTGGTCTGGTGGGTCAGATTTTGTTGTGGGAATGAAGTGATCTGGGTTGTATTACTGTCTTGCCTGAAGGAATACAGCAGATTAGAGGCCAAGTCACTTCTTATTTTTGGCTCAGATCACAGCCTTTTGTCTGGTCTCTTCGGATTGTGAATACCTTAAGCAGTCAATTGCTGCGTGTTTGCACACTGAGACTGGAGACTTGCATGTGGGCAGGTTCACACAGCAAATGTACAAGTCACAGTGTCACTGTACACATTCTTGTTTCCAGTGGATTTAGAAAAAAGGCTGCTTCATATATCAGTTGCTGAGCAAAGAGTTGTGAGAGTACCGAAGCTGAACTGTTAGTTTGTGCATTTTGCAGTTGTGAAGGTTTAAGAGAATTTCAACGTCTCTGTAGCTTTTTTAGATCAACTACAGGTAATCACAGAATCATTTAGTTTGGCAAAGACCCCCAGGATCATTGACTCCAAACATTAACTTAATGCTACCAAGTCCACCACTAAACCATGTCCCTTAGTGCCATGTCTACAGGTGCTTCTCTTACAGGTGCTCTGTAACCTACAGAGTAAGTTTGGTGGGTTTTCTGGGGGGTTTTGGTGGGTTGGGTTTGGGTTTTTTTTTTTCCAAAGAGAGCAGTGAGCCTTTCTTTGCAAGCTAATTCTTAAGTCTGTGGTTTTGTTCCTTGAAAGAGTTTGGTATTTTCCAAGTAAATCTAGGACTAATTTTGTGCAGAAAGAGGTACCAGGACACTGGCAATTATTCTAAGGAACTGCTTCCAGTTCTGGATCATTGCAATAGTAAACTAGTGCTTATTAAGGTTGAACAGAAACAGCACAGGACTTCAAAGTTTAATTGGGAACATTGCCATTAGAGGATGTCTGTGTGCCTGTGTATTTAATTTTGTCTTGTAAATGAAAACTGGACAATTTACAAGAATGAAAGCAACTGTCCTAAGCATTCTAGATGAGAGATTAGCCCATAGTAACTAATGGATAACTGCAGTGCACGTTTGTGCTCTTTCGTACTGACCTCTTGTATATACAAGTTCCCTTGTTTCTCTTTGTTTTGGCTTTGAAGACTAGCTGCTGTGAAAAGAGAACTGAAAGTAAAGGAACTACAATTTCTAGATGCTTCGAGAAGGCGTTTTCTGAAATACCAGCAAGAGCAGCGTCAAATGGAACTGAAACGTCTTGATGACGAAATTGCAAGAAAGGCTGAGTATTGCTCAAGCAGTTCTTTTCTTGAAGGTTTTTTTAGTGAAAGTAAACAAGGAAAAATGCCTAACTAAAGTTTCAGTTGATATACTGTGATTTGTGAGCCCAGAGGTGTATTTAGCATGAGATGGACTGATTTAAGTGGTAAATGCATAATTTAACAGTTTTATTTGGCACTTACGGCGTTCCACTGGTTTGCTTTCACTGGCAAAATTCCTGATAAAAGCCACATTCATCTGTATATTGGCAGTACTGAAAAATGTAATGTGCTCCTTAGAGGAGTAGTGAATTCTCAGCTGTCTGTGGGCTGTATGTCCGGACTGCGAATTAACTCTGCCATGGATGGAGGGGCTCTGCAGCGGCCTCTGCCCAGGCCTGGCTCTGTTCCCGTGTTACTAGCTTGAGCACCATGGCATGCAGATGCTGAGAATGGAAGCGTTTGAACCTCGTGGGCACGAGTTGGGTCTTCGCAGGGCCATTCCTCGTGTCTCAGCTGGACGTTTTGCAGAGCGCAGTGCAGCTGTGTGTATTGGCGGTTAGGGCCCTGTAAGATTTGTTAGCTCCAGCTCCTTGTAGGTTCTGCCAGGTGCGAAGTGACCACTTCCCGCATACTGTCCTCCGCAGCGTTCTGGGTTCGGAGACTACTTACTCGATTCGGCTGCATCTGGCAGGTTATTAGCGCTAGATCAAGCCTGACATTTCCCTAATATGCCTGGCTGGACACAAAACTATTCCCATGCCTCTTCTCCATCTTGCCCTGTACTTTTGATAAGCCATGCTTCCCATTATTCATAGTATGACAGAAAGTTAACTAGAATTTATAAGTAAGGTGTGGCCTGAGGTTTTGGACATTCTTGTTGATACTGGGGTTTTTAAGGGAGAAGAATCTCTCTTCTACTGTATGTTCACATGTTTCTCTTCTCCTCAAGGCATCCATGAGAGAGCAGGAAACAGCTGCTACTGTCCAAGACGTGGAACTACGACGGATGGAACTTGAATCACAGAGGCAGCTTTTTGAACAGGTAATCATTAGGGAGTTATGCAGATGTTTATATTTAATGGTTCTTCCTTTGCAGTTCTCTGATTCAGTTGTGTTCATCCAACCAGACTTCGTGAGGAAAGACGGGGCTTTTTTTTTTTCCCTCTCTGATAGCTTTTTTAGAAAAAAGCCTCAGTTGATAAAAGCATAGGTAGAATCACTGTTACTTGTTTTTCTGGGAGAAAATGCCCGTGTCCTCCCCATTATATTCTTCTCCTGTGCAGAGACATCATTTGGTTGCTGCTGGGTTTAGCTGTGTGCTCAGCTGGTTGAGATAAGCAAGGAACGTGTAAATAAGACAAAAGTCTGTAACAATATGTGCCTCATCCCAGAAACTCCCACCCTTTCATCTGTGATATCCAGATATATCTACATTTTCTGGAGAGAACAGTATAGCAGATTGATGTAGGTGATGAAAAAATATCTTATTGCCAACAACATCATTAAGCAAAAAGGAATGGATGGTTCGTGGGGGATGTGCAGTTCCTTTCCCAAATGACTGGCTTGTAATTCAAAAAGATCACTATTCAGTAACAAAAGGTTTTAATCAATAATACTGTTTAAATATGATTTTTTTATTAGAAATAATTATTATAAATGACTGAAAATCCAGGCTGCCAATGGGAGGCTTTAATCATGTCCATTTTGGTTAGGAATTGTAAATTAAGTGTTTAGAAATCACAGCTACATGTGCCCATATTGCATAGGTGCAGATCCAGTGGAATACAGGCAGAAGTTGCCATCCATATAGTGAACCCTTATGAAGCATGTGGCTGCTTACATTTGGCTTTTGGAGATTTTTGGTTATAGACCTTTTGTAACTCACACTGAGCATAACTCGGCTGAAGTTCTTTCACATTTATTTATTGAATACGCAGCGGGCTGTATTGTGGCTCCATAACCCAAACCAGGCTAAGCTCCTTTGTGTTCCAGTACATGTGAAGTCAGCTGTTTAATGGAACTAATTCTACAGTGATCATCCTCTTTAGGCTAGAAAGGTAGCAATTATTTAACGAACTGAGGGTATGTCTGCCCACAAGAGTCTGCACAGGCAGGCCTTCCCTGCCATTCGCTGAGCTGACTGTTTTACTGCTGTCAGCAAGGGGCTATATTCAAACTTGGAAGGCCATGTATGTTAACTTTGCTTCAGTACCCTGCTGACACAGCTCGAGAGATTCCCACAGGCTGGAGAAGGGGTCAGGTCTTCTCCAGAAAACTGTATAGTTGTGCCCTGGTGGATATGAAGAGAAGGTGGTGAGAGTTAAAATTCTATTTCTAGATCCACTGCTGATTTGGACTACTTTGGCAAATCATCTGCTGCAGATGTGTTTGTTGTAAGTCCCTGCACCATGAAACATGGTTTACATTTGTGAAACATTTTGAGGTTTTGGCTGAAATGTGCCATAGAAATGCAGAATATTTTCCTGATGAATCCAGTTCATTTAAGTTGGAATTCTGTTTTTACGCTCCACTGTAATCCAGGGAATGGAATTACATCAGTATCAATCTGCAAGACCACTGTGATGACTCAGCTTAGTGTAATTACGAGTGGATAAAACAGCAGGGACCATTACTTTCTTGGACAATTATGATATGTAGTGGGATGAGATGTGTGGATATATTCAAATATTATTTTAATGAAATTTTAACAAATGTTAAAAGAGATGGAATTACAAATGTGGGTTAGTAGCTTAGCAACAACAATTTATGTCTGTGTGTTTGGCAGCATCTAATCAAAGATCAAGAGGCAGTTACAAAGGAAATGAAAGAAGAGGTGGATGCCCATCGAAGAAAGGTGGATCTGGAAGATCGTCTTGTTCAGAGAATGATGGAAATAGATAGAGAAGAAAACCAGAAAGCTCAGATAGTAAGACGGTTGTATCTTAATGTATTTTGGGGAGTTAGTATGCTAACTAGAATCACAGAATGTTTTGGGTTGGAAGGGACCTTAAAGATCATCTAGTTTGAAACAAGCAGTTCTAGTTAATAGTATTTTAATTGCAATTAACTAGTTCAAGTTAATACTAAAATATTTTCTAAGAAAATCTGAAGGCTAGATACCTATATTAATAGATTATGATGGTATGTTTTAAGTTCTGAGGTTTTCAAAAATCTGACTGAAGTGTCCAAACAGCTACATAATATAATACTGAAATTCTCTGGACCTGCTGTGAATATTAAGTTTTCTTTACTTCTCCAAACTTCGAAGGTATATAAGTCTCAAAAGTGCTTTTCAGGATGTCACCCTTCTGTCAAGGAAGGTGACTCCTGTTCCCCTTGTTGAGGAACAGGTTTCATTTGTAACCATAATAAAACAAAAGTCAGCCTCCAAGGAACTTTCACTTGGTAGTACATGGCAGGGAATTCAGCTGTAGAAGCTGTCTTCTAGATCACAGTGATGAATGGGTGTAGCTTGACATTAGGAAATGTTCAGATTTCCAAGCTCAGAACTTGTAACTGCACAGTTGGAAAAATAGTTGCAGCTAACCCACTGCCCATATGCTTGGCATCTGCATTTATATTTTGTCTAGAAATAAACATACGGGTCTGAATTTTTGTAAACAGCCTTCGATTGTTGGAAGCAGATGGATGTGGGTGGAAGTATTGGCATCCAGGTATCAGTCTTATGTTAACTGTACCTGTAAATCGTACTGAACCCATGCTAGGAAAGCAAAATCCCCAAAATCATGGAGAGGGTTGGTGCCTCTTTCCAAAAGATTAATTAAAAAACCCCAAAACAGAGACCCTCAGTAGGGGAAAGAGAAAGACAGCTGAAGAAGCAGAAGAAACCCCTGACAGATGAGACAGCCTGCTGTAACGATTGGAGGAGCAGGGGCTTGCACAGCGGTACTGGAGAACACGTTGGTCCATCTCACCTTAGGCTGCGTACTTGAAACAGAGTAAATGGCTTCCTGGTAACAAAGGTCTTTTGTTAGGTGGCTGAAGAAAACTTAGCCAAAGCGGAGCAGAAACGCATTGACACCAACTGGAGGTTGCAAGCGTTGCATCAACTAAGGCGCGATGATCAGGCCCGGGAGAGGCATTACGAAGAGATAGCCAAGCTCCTGCATGACAACAGGGCGAAAGAAGCTGAACTGCTGAAGGCCATGAGGGAAGCAGAAGAAAAAACGGTATTTGCGTGATTTCTAAGTGGGACTGGCACAAATGTTCCTGTCTTTTGCCCATAACATGGTAGAGCAGAAAGAGAAATATTTTGTTAGGAATGTCCCTTCCGGTTTTGACTGGAAGTTTCTGGAAGCACTGGAGCAAAGTGGCAAGGATATTTTAGGCTTAGGAAACCTTATTCCTAATTCTAAAATTGACTCATTTATTTTTCTCTGACCTAAGACTTTCAACTTTCCCCAGGTGTTTGAATGAGAAATATTTCAAAAAGAAGCATTCACCTAGCTTAATAACATGTATTTAGATTTAAGAGTGTTTAGTCTGTAATCATAGAATCATAGAATGGGTTGGGTTGGAAGGGGCCTTAAAGACCATGCAGGTTC
>NW_010227809.1:0-1874 GCF_000690775.1 Eurypyga helias | reverse complement strand
CTCCCTCGACCTGCTGGCCACATTTCTCCTGATACAGCCCAGGGTACGGTTGGCTTTCAGTAATCCAGATGGTTTTACTTGTTGCTTTTTCCTTGCAACACATCTGTTGAGAACACATTTAATATCTCTTTAATATCTCTGTTGCACAGCAGGAAGAAGTTGCACAGAAAAAAGCTCAGCTGGAAGAAGAGCAGAAGGCTGCTGCTGCTGCAGATGAGCACAGGAAGCAGTTTTTAGAAGGCAAAACGAATGACGCGTTAGAATTGGCTGAAAAGCTGCAGAGAGAAGATGGCTATTTTGGTGAGCATGTAGATACTGCAGTTCTCCTGTGTGGATGTTGGCATGAAGTGTTCAGCAGTTGAATACAAACTAAGTGTCCGGTGTTAGGAATAAATTTAACTCCCTTACATAAGTACTTTTTGGCAGTATTCTTCTCTGAAACCAATATATCAGGCCAGACTGGGAAAAGAATCTCAGTTAATGCAGCAATATAGAGGGCATTTTTTTGTAGGAGCACAGGTTTAGATCAGCTTAAGCCAATCATAAAATTGCATCCCTTAGAAATCCTCTGTCAAATGGTGTAAAGAACAGCAAACTCCCTGCCAACAAGTGACTTTGCCAAGAGTTTGTTCACAGGAAAAAAAACATAGGCGCCTCCAGATTTGGCCAGTACATCCTTCTCAAATGCTTCTCCTATTCCCCCATCCCTGCAAGATTCACACAAGATGAGTGATTAGTATTAATATTAGGTGATTAATATTGCTTTGGGCGAACTTTTTCAAACTTTGCCCTTATTTGCCTAATGTTTTTAATATAGAGTAATTTGCAACTGCAAATTATTAAAATGGGTGTCTCCTCCTAAAACAGCGAGTACAAGTAGCCATATTCCACATGATCTTAGTGGCCCATTTGTCAGAAGATTAATTATATGGGAAGAAACAGCGCATGTGGAGCTGTAATTTCTTAAAATGAAATGCGGTGATGCATAGACCAGAAACGTTGACTTCTAATTCTGCGCAAATTGCAGTTGCCATTAGCTGGAGTGAGCGATTGTTCCAGTTTTGCTTCCTGCAGTAAAACTGTTTCACCTCAAGCTAGAAAAATCACTAGAAGTTTGAACACTTTTAATTTACAAATAAGCCATCTCTCCATTTCCCACAGAGAGACGGCATGATTTAAAGGCGGGATGTACCGAGAGAGTGGCAGGACACTGGCAGGTGCCAAGGGCCAGAAACATCTGCCTGAATGATTTGTCTGCATTGGAGTTATCGTCAGACAGTAAGTTTCTAAGTTAGGACCCTCCTTTCTTTCACGTTTAATTGCAGAAGCGTTACTGGAACAGCTCAATGTGCGACTGAGTCGTTATTAGTTGTGTAGGTTTTTAGAGGATAGTAAAATGGTTAATTGTTGTATTCTGTTTCACACCGGAAAGAAACGTCTTTGCTACCAGGGTCAGCACAGGTAGGAAGTGCCTGAAGTTTGTCACGTATGAGAGTGGTCCTAGTAAACCTCAGCCTAGTTTAATCCCATTCTGGCACTTCACCTATGCTTTTTCTCTCTTCCTAGTGATGTATGATTTGGGGATGTTGAGAGGATGTAGAACTGTCCATCAGAATGTTCCCGAGAGATATAGCCAGGAAGTAGTCTGTAGTCATTTCCTCTGGGCTGTCCTAGCCACTGTGGCCAGTGAAAGACCTGTTTATGTCATACGCATCTTACGTACAACACTCTGCACGGGATGGGAAACGTGTATCTGTGGGCCTGCTGTAGCGACCCATCAGCATCTGACCCTTTTGTAACAAAACATGGGCGCCACTTTCCAAGAACCTGCTTTTATTACAGGCCTTAGGGCTGTCTCGCTGTGCTGGGTTCAG
>NW_010227808.1:4460-53396 GCF_000690775.1 Eurypyga helias | reverse complement strand
TTTCCTGACTAAACCCAGCACACTCCTCAGTTTGAAGAGGAAATGATCCCTTTTACCCCACCTGCTATTGTCAGTCATTTTGAAATAACTGCATCTGTAGCTCCAGTAATTGACTGATGATTAGCAATTGATTGACTGTAACTACCAATTCCAACACAGATAGTATTTGTTTATGGTAGTGAAGGTAAAGTTATAAAGTTAACTGCTCACTTTGTCTGTTTAATATCATGTATTTCTTGTGTTTTTAAGCAACAAGAAGCTGAGGACACCCCAAAACTACTTCATAATGAATTTGGCTGTGAGTGACTTCCTCATGTCGGCTTCTCAGGCACCTATGTGCTTTGTTAACAGCTTGTACACAGAGTGGATACTTGGAGATATAGGTACTTTCCGACACTAATTCATACCTTACCAGCTACACATTGTCTGCAGCCTATTTTAGCCACAACAGTCTTGCCTTGTGCCTTAGAGACAGCAGCACAAGACTCTTGAGTGACAACGCAGGTTCTGGACATCACCAGTCAGCGTGATGGTACATGTTTTGTTTTATACATTTCAGTCTTTCATCTTATTTTGGGAAGAAAGGAGTTAACATCATCATTTAATCTGCTTGTAAGGGCAGATGCTGTGGCTGAAGATAGGTTGAAAAGTTTTATTAAGTTAAGTTGTAAATATTTTTTTCTGTATTAGTTTGAGAGGGAGTTAATATTTTTTATTTAGAAATGTATGTTGATATCCATTAGCATGCTTCTAGGAATCTCACATTTAGTTCAGAGATTTAAATAATAGCCAGTTGAGAACTCTCTGCATATTTAAGCTCCTTTCTTTCCAACTGCCAGAAAGAAAAGGTGATGCATGCTCAAATTATAGCTGAAATGTAAGTCTAGCAAATTCTTCAGAAGACTCGATGCTCTGCTTGGTACTGGTCGTCAGATCATTGGGTGAAAATTTGCACCAAGCAGTAGTTCTGTATTGCTGGAGCAAGCCCAGAGACCATGTATTATTAAGCAGCACAGAAGAGGCTCTTCTTTAGTTTGAGGATGGTTTTAGTTTTGCTCATCCCTTTAGATAAAATCAGTGTAAATTATCATGCTCTCACAAAGGAAGCAATCGATTTGGATTGAGTGGGATTTTGACCTTAATTGCAGGTTACTTATCAAGACTTTAGAAGTTTGCTTTAAGGTCAAATCTGGCATTTTGATTGCATCCCATTCCCAGCAGGCTGTTGTCTAGAATGACATGGAGTGACACAAGGTCTCAGGAAAAAAGTGATCATTCAACACAGGTTTCTGAATCAAATTAGGGACAGTGTAACTCTACAAGTTCTCATCTGCTAGCACAATGCCTGAATGCAAAAAAAAGGGGTGAGGAAAAGCTCTGTTTCATGTAAAAACTACTAGTTATTTTTAAAGTGCAGCTATTAAATATAGGAGCTGGAGCTATGTTTTACAGCTGGTCTTTTAGCCATCAAATTTAAAACACTTCTACATTTTTAAGCCACATAAACCAAAGTTATTTTTCAAAACATCCATCTGTCATTAGCAGACAGATGTCTGCTGCAGGCTGTTAAGATCAATATCTTGGGCAACAGTCCAGGAAAATGTAACTTTAATTAAATTGGATTTTCTTTCAGGCAGTTTTCCATTGACAAAAATTTCCCAGTTGCAGCCCACAGTGGAGAGCAGGACTTGTTAAATACATATGTTTGTATTTTATTAATATTTGTGTTTTTTCTAATAAACATGGTAATTACGAAATTGTCAGGCTAAGAAAATTCTTCTAATGGGACAGAAGTCCAAAGCCAGGAAAAAATGGGAGGTTTATCATGTCTGGCTCTGAGAGAAAACATGCATCTGTTTTAAGAAAATCCTGACATTGTTATTTTCTGCTTCAGGCTGTGACCTGTATGCTTTCTGTGGGGCACTCTTTGGAATAACTTCGATGATGACTTTATTAGCTATTTCTGTTGACCGCTACCTTGTGATCACTAAGCCCCTGCGATCCATACAGTGGACTTCAAAGAAACGCACCATGCAGATCATCGCTGTCGTGTGGCTGTACTCTCTGGGATGGAGCGTGGCTCCGCTCTTTGGGTGGAGTATGTTGTCTGTTCTGTTGTTTCTAGCGTTCTCTATGTAGTCTATTTTTGCTTTGCTTAAGGTATGAAAAAATGAGTGCTGTTCTTGGGTGGATGCCTAGCCACCACCTGATTGTTGTGGTACCATGTATCTGCAGCTGTGGTAGTGCAGATACCCTCCTGCTCCCAGGTTGTATTCAAGCAGAACAAATTGCAGATGGACTATTAGGTGCATCTGAGAGTCTGGAAGTCAGGACTTCCTCCCCACGTGTGCACTCGCATTCTCAGACCACACGTATTATATGGCTGGCATTGCTCGTGAAGACTGTGCATACAGTATAGGGTTTATTTTAAGTGCTCAGTTGTTGGATCAGCAGCTGCGCAACCTTTGAATGTACGTACGTGTGAATAATGTATTCCATGTATTTCATAGGTTCCTATGTGCCTGAGGGCTTGATGATATCCTGTACATGGGACTATGTAACCTACTCCCCCGCAAACAGAAGTTACACCATGATTTTATGTTGCTGCGTGTTTTTTATTCCCCTGATAATAATATTCCATTGTTATTTATTTATGTTCCTGGCCATAAGACGTACTGGCAGGTAAGAATGTAGCTGAAATATATAAATCTAACTTTTCCTGTATTAGATGATTTTCTCAATTTCTTTAGCTGCAGAAAAAATCTGAATCAAAAAATTAATCTGAACTGAAATTGGAAATACAGTAGCAGATCACTAACAGCAGTAACTGGAGAAATACTTTTGCCAATGTAAAAACTGGAATGAATGCATGTATTTTGGAGTAGGGACAGAAGTCTCTGGTGGTTCTAATCTTAGCCTAGAGTGTGGTAATTAATAGTACATTAGATAATTTGATAGTCTGGATTATTTGTATTTCAAATTTGCAATACAAGGAATTCCTGCAGAGTTTTCATCCCCGAGGGATGATAAATATTATGTAGCAATGGAGGCATCATCTGCCTTTGAGCTGCTCTATAAGCGTAACTGTCCTTATATTTTTTGACAGTTGTATTTAAAGCAGGTATCCCAGAAAACTTTGTGGTTCACTCATGCATCACAACTGCATGCACAAAATCTGGCTATGCTTGTTAGGATGGTACTTATTTTTTTCCAAATTCTTGGTCTACACTTGAAATAAAAAAATCAGCAGGGTGTTAGATCTGTAAAGGAACTTCATTCTGTTGGTTATTTTTCTCCTAAGGAGCACATTACTTGTCTTTGGTCTCACCCAACACCAGCTGAAGTTGTGAGTCCTTCCTGCTGCTCACAGTGTCACCAGCTCCAACGGCTTTTCTCTGTGCCACCCTGCAGGCACTTGTTGAAGTGATTTAGCTTCACAAGGCTAAAATCCATTTTTACAAACATGTTTAGCTGCATGCCTAAATTGAATTTCTCACTGAACTTTATTTTTGGCCTTGGTCTTGGTTTCTGCTATGCTTTGTGTCTACATATATGATACCAAGCAAAGGAGCAAGGAATGCGTCCTTAAAACAGTGGTGTCTTGTACATGCGTAAAGCCCAGTGGCCACAAGGTTTTTCGATGCCTTCTGCTCACTAATACAATAAACTCACTTTATAGGTATGTGCACAGTGCACTACGAAACATTTTGTTACCCTGTTGGCTGGTAATCACTGTCTCCAGCCTAAAATATGTCTTCATTTAACAACACTGATATGTAAAAGTTGTTATTTCTATGATAAACTGTATAAAATGCTAAACCATACACATTTTTTTAATAAAGTGTGGGGTGTTTTTCTGATCTGAGAAGATAATTCAGTGGGACATTTCTTGGCAAAAAATATTAGGTATGACTATTTTATTCCGCTGAAAATACTCTTCTCCCATGAGTAAACCTTCAGGGAAGTAAAAATGTCCCCTTGAGTGTTTGTGGTCAGGTTCCTCAGAGTAGTCAGACTATTCCAGTGCATGTTACCTTGTGAGCTGGAATTTCTGCAAGATTTTCCTCCCTTGAAAAGAAAAATGCATCATATTTCATTTTGCATCCAGCTGTGCCTTTAAAGCTTGCTCCACCTCTAAGAGCAATAAAGGGCAAGGGATGCCAATTTCTTCACCCTATCAACCTGAAACCTTCCTTGTGTCAGGATAAGGAGAGGGCAATCCCATCCTGTAGTCCTAAGAGTTCTTCTGACTCAGTCCCACAGGCAAACAAAGCTCAGATAGAATGCTTGGGACAATTTTATTACATTAATTACCTTCTAGAGTTTTTAAATAGCAGAGGACAAAAGAACAGTTAGAGCAGTGAAAGATGAAACCTGCTGAGAATGCATTCGTACCTCGCTTTTTCACCCTCTTGCTGACATATCTGTATGTTTTTTCCCCCCTCACAGAGATGTTCAAAAGCTAGGGTCCTGCAGCCGGAAATCCTACCTCTCTCAGTCCATGAAGAATGAATGGAAACTGGCAAAAATTGCTTTTGTGGTCATTATTGTGTTTGTCTTGTCCTGGTCTCCATATGCTTGTGTCACCTTGATTGCCTGGGCAGGGTAAGTAGCAGTATGACCCAAAGATCCTGGGTTCTTCTGAAATATAAATATGATTAGTTCTATCACCCACCATAAGCAGAACTCCCATCTGAAAAGGTTTTAAATAGTTATTACGTTAGAGGTGATACTGCATTCTTCACTATACCCTTGTGGATAAAGCCAAAAAAGAGATTATTTGTCTATGTATTTTAAAACTATTATGATTTTTATCTGTATTACTAGTGCATGTTGTTTCCTCTCTCCCATGATACTTTCTTTGTATGAATTGAATTAGTTACCTCTCTTCTATCCTAAGACCTGTTCTCTCAAGAAGTTTCCTCCACCACTGCTGCCTCTGGCAGAGGGCAGAAAAAAGGTTAAATTCCTAGATCTTCACCCCTGAGCTCCCATCTTCCTCCAAGTGCTCTCTACTCCAAAAGGACCTGTTGTCTTGTCAGTGCACGTTCTTCATTTCAGGTCAGGTTGGACAGGTTCTGGAGTAACCAGGTCTAGTGGAGGGTGTCCCTACCCACGGCAGGGGCATTGGAACTAGACGGTCTTTAAAAGTCCCTTCCAACCCAAACAATTATGTGAGTCTATGATGTTAATTGTCATTATCCTGCAATGATATTCATCACATGTGACTGACTGTGGGAGCTTAAAGTCAAGAGGAGAATAGTGATTTCAATCCACTTCCAGTCCTCGCTTCCTTCTGCAGTGTTTGTAACAGAGTCATTGACATCCATTACTGTGCAGTAGAGATGTGGCTGCTGAATGGTTTTTAGATTTGATTCTGTTTTCTTTTTTATCACTGTTCTCTTTTCCCAGGTGGTCACAATGGGGTTGTTTAGGGTTTCTGGGGGGCTTATTTTGCCTAGTGTAGAATCAGGGAAGGTGATTCTTTGTTTTTCATCCTCAAATAGATAACTAATTACTTGCATGTATTGCATCTTCTCCAAATGAATGAAACCAAGCACACCCTGTCAAATGCAAGCCTTTCACGTGAGCAAAGAATGCATTTGAATGAACTAATGTTCATGGGGCATTTCTTATCAAAAGATCACAGCACAAAAGCAGTCAGAGTAATGTATTTTAGTAATTTAGTATTAATCTGTGGCATAGCTGTGTATAATGTTTTTGCTTTGTTTTAGTCGAGGCAACACCCTAACACCGTATTCCAAAACTGTGCCAGCAATTATTGCCAAAGCTTCTGCAATCTACAATCCCATCATATATGCAATAATTCATCCAAGATACAGGTACAGTAAACATATAGGTATGTGTATAACTGAACATGAAAATGTGTTTTTACAGTGAACAAATTGCCCCCATTCCCTCAACTTCACCCCATGTGGTACATGCTCCCGCCCTGACCACCCCATGATGGGATCTGAGTGGTCAGACCCTGCACAGCATCCACCTGGTTCAGGGCAGCCCAAACTGCACACGGAGCTCCAGATGTGGCCTTGGGTGGCCAACAGAGGAGAACAGTCTCTCCCTTCACCTTTTCCCTCCCTCCAATCCAGCTCTGACCTGTGGAGTTGCAAAACACCATGACTGACAGGAGGAGATGATGCTCAGGGTCATCTTTCACCATATCAGGGATGGCTACTAAATAGCACTCCTAAGTCCCAACCAGCGAGGCTCAAAAATCACATTATCACCGATTTAAGAAGCTATATATGCATGTGTTTGAATTTTGGATTTCTGAAGCACTGAAGCACTTTACATCAACTTCAAGTTGCTGGTCTTTGAGAGGAGATTTGTAAGAGGCAAACAGCATTTTCATAGTGCATTTTCTGTGCAAAGTGAGAACTGTAGGAAGCTGGTAATACAGACAGAAGACCCTGCAAATGACAAAGGTTTCCAAATATACTTAAAATACTGCTTCTCCATTAGCAGGCTTTCTAAGTTTGGAGGCTCTTGTGAAATACCCTACTTTGTGGAAAGAGATCTCTTCTCAAGGCTGTTTTCATATTTGTTGCATTTAATTATTTTGGGGAAAAGACTTTCCATTCTTTAACCTTTTGAAAAATATTAGCTTTAAAAGAAAAAGCTTTACACTATACTAACGGAGTTCAGTGGGCAAAATGTAACGTTGATCAGTTCTCTGAAACACTTCAATGTTTTTTGCAGATATGAAATATTTACGAACCTACGTCTTCATAAGTATATCATACTATACTTTATTTCCACTTATTACAGATATCAAGTACTGTGTATTTTAAAGCAGAACACTGTGCCAACCCAAATTTCTGTGCCAACTAAAATTTCACTAACAAGTGCTCAAACAATACTCAGTCTCAATAACCTGCATGGTTAGCTGACTTTTCCTGCCTTTTTATTTCCTTCTCAAGTCTCTCACAGCCAGTGAGTGAGTTTCTGAACTTAAAGATGTATGAATTCTGCTTTTTATCCAGGCCTTCGGACTGCAGTAAGGTAAGGGATAGAGAGAATAGAATAAAGATAACTTGTTCCCACAGAGCAGATCCTTAGGAAGGTCACAATTCATCATACAATAAGTTTTCCATACTGTTGCACTGATTGGAGACATAGAAGATTAGATGAATAGAATGGTAATTTAATATACCATAAAAGACACCCTCCAAAGAATCAGAAGCCCCTCCCTTTGCAGAAGGTTCATTATAATCTTCTGTAATAACTTCTTTAGAGCATCCCAATTGGTCCCCAGAGATCAGTTCAGCCTTTCACGACATTTAGGGAAAGCATGAGAAGGAACCACCTTGCATTTCAGGAAGGTCACTTACTCTTTGAGCTAGCTGGGACTTGGAGGCATGCATAGTATGGACACATCAAAAATTATTAGGTCTTCAGTCGCGTGGTCCTAAAAGGAGTTACAAAGTACTTTGCAAAGGAATAATCTGGCATAATGATCTGCTGAATCGTTTCAAACAAGGACAAACTGCACTTTCCAGACACTATGCAAGCTAAAACTTCTTCTTTGAAGTTCACATTTATTTTAGAAATGTCCTCCCAGCTTCAACTGAGAAACATGTTCAAGTACTAGCAAATTAAGTCAGTTCTGTTAAAACTTCCAAAACACCTGGTTTCAAAAAAAATCAGCAAAAAAATTTTTAGTTGTTTGTTTAATGTATGGGAAAGGGATACAACTTCATTGTGTGCTCAGCCCCATCTTCAGCATTAGGTGGACTCCTAAATATTTGTTTTCATTTCTAAAACTCACAGCAGTGTGGTCAGAAGAAACTATTAACTCACACAGAAGAGAGAGCTCAGAGCTTGCAATTTCCTCCTGTAGCTGTACGTTATGTGGTTTTGAAACATTGGCAGTGAGAAATAATTTATTTTATAAAAAGGGGAAACGCTTCTAACTGAACCGATATTCAGCATACATCTAGTTTTTTCTGCAAGTCTTTCAAAGCATCTCTACCACAAAGGGGTGCTGCGTCAAAAGTTTGGATAAAACATGGGGATGCCGTGGTGATAAATGTATAGATGCCACTAGATGGCAGGGTTAGTCATCGGTATGCGGTTTGTCTCATGCAGGAAGTGGAGAAGCTGCTATGTTATATTGCCTGCAGACTAGGATTTGGGAGCTGGGAATCGAGTTCTTTGTTTTGAATGCCTGACGTATGACGGTGTGGTGGTAAGAACTGTTAAGGTTTCTTAGAAGATGGGTGGAAATATACCCAGAAGTGGTGAAAAAAATGTATTTTGTTTGAAAATGTCTGCTATCGTAACAAACTTCATTTTGCTCCAAAAACCTGAGTCCATCTCATTTTTGAAGGCTGGAGAGCATGTTAGTTTAGAACAGGAGAATGACTAGTCTCTGGTGGCTTGCAGAAGTCGCATGCAAAGTTTTGCACGGCTCACTGACACATTCTGAACCTGGTATTTTTTTCAGATCCAAAGCTGTTGTGTCCAGTGATTTCTTCTATTGGTTTTGCTAGGTCGAGTGTTTTTAAAGCACATATATAGTGAACTGCTCAGTGAGTCTTTTTCCTACCAGCATCAGCTTTTCTAAGATTGTATTAAGAAAAAGGCTGGAGTCCAGAACAGGATTTCAGACACTCTTTAAGTGTTTTATTTTTTCAGTGCTTCCCAATTTGTATTTCTAGACATATCAACAGGAGAAGTGTTTATGGAGTTGTGAAGACATTTCACAGCCTTGGGAATCATCCAGTCAGGAGTAGAAGTAATGTTGGTTCCCTTTTGATGAATCAAGCATGCAGTTTTAAAACTGAAAAAGCAGCTACAGTACGCCAACAAGCCAGCTGGTGAAAATATGTTGGCAGGACCAGTTTTGCTTGAATGGTGAATAATGAATATGTATGTAAAGATCAGGGTTTCTGGATAATTTCCAAATCTTCTAATAATTCATGTTATGCCTTGAAAGTAGTTTAGTCAATGATGGATAAATGGGCCACTCTGTTCATGCCCAAGACTTAAAGGTTTAGGCAGGGGGTGAATTCCAATTTTGTATTGGAAATACTAAACCAAGTTAAATCTAAGTTATTTTCCAAATCATTCTAGAAAGAAACATTTAGAAATCAGGATCTAAGGAGTTCAGATACAGCTCAAACTACTCAAGCAAGATGCATTTTTGCAGAGAATTGCTGTCACTGCATATTAACACCCCAACAAATTAAAGTCTTTTTATCAGATTTCCTTACCTTAAGCAACAAATTAAAAAGGACACTACAATGAATGTAACTGAAAATGTAATAGTGACTACTGTGCTAGCATCTGGCTTTTAAGAGCTGGTCTGAGAGGTTAATTGTTATATGTCCCCCTGCCCACCCACACCCCACCAGTATAAAGGAGAAGAACACTTCTCTCCCTAATGGGTATCACTTGAAGTAACAAATGTGAGTAAGTAAGGGAGTGTGTCTCATGAAGTTTTAATTCATGAAATGCTACTTTGTGGGGGAAGAAAGTTTTCACTCCTTTAAGAACCTGTACCTGAGAGAGCATCACGTGGCTGTGTTAGGGTTATTGCAGAAACATCCTTAGATTTTGGAATTTTTAGGTTTTGTAACCATTTGTTCATAGCAAACAGGGAAATTCTGCATGTCTGTTTCCAACCTGCTCCCACCTGAAGCACAAATATACAAAAACTATTTGTTCAAAACTACTCCATCATAAATAACTGAATAATCACGAATAATTTTGGTTTTCAGTATTTACTCATAAATTTGTTTGCATTTACTAGATATTTGACTTGGGTGACTTCTATTTCAGAGGACATATATAACATATATAATGATATAAAAATACCATTAAATAAGCACATCAGTTTATACCTATTTTATATTTCACACATACAGTATTAAAACTCTCTTCAAAATCTGTACTTTCATCTCAGCCTGCAAAATGTCCCTGCACCATCCTCCCACATATTAGTAAATTTGAAACTCTGGTCCCTTAAGACATCAGAAATGTTCTTATGTTTTCCTGGAAAATTCACCATCAGTCATATATTTCCTGAACCTCCAGCATGAGGAGGTCTCTGCATGAAACCCCACTTAATAAACAGGATGGTATGTTTTACATGGATTTGAAGTTACTGAATAGTTTACAGCCCCAGGTAGGCTGTGGCAGACATCAAAATCTACAACTATGTCTGAGGGAAGTGGCTCAGCTTCTCAGCTGGGGAAAAAAAAAAAAAACAAACAGCTGGCAGCTGTTTTTCAGCACCAGTCTGAGGCCTCCAACATGAAAATGAAGTTTTGGGGCTTGGCATTTTCTCGTAAACGTTTGCTGACTCTCAAAACTTTCTATTTTCTGCAAACAGGTCTTTTTTTATTAATCCAGCACCATGTGGGCAACCTCTTTCACCCACAAGTGGCTTGGTGGGGCTCTGCCAGCTCACCAGCAGGCATCTTGGCAAAATAAGGAATGATGGTGAGGGCACAAAGCTTTCTTCAGTCCTCATCTACACTGTAGGCACAGAGCTGCTTGTTCAGTTGCCTTTGAAGTTAGAGAGGAGAGACATGCACAAGTCTGGTATACTGAGAGTGGTGATGATGCCAAATATTGGGGTTTGGTGGTCACGAGTTCCTGTTGGTGTGTTTGGTGGGTTTTTTTTTTAATGGCAATCTAGTGATCTTATCTTGTGATCCCCAAATCAGGTCTCTGGGTCTTTAACATGTGTGAACTTTTTTGAGAAGATAAATGATAATTTCAGATATACTAGTTATTCAACAAACCTGGTGAAGTCAGTATACTGCTGTCCTCCACCAATCCACAAGTCCCATGTACCAGTTATTTTCCATACGCTCTGTTGCCTCCTCACTTCTTGATTTGTTCATTTAGTTTTGTGCCAGCATTAGCTTTATCTGTGGGGCTGAAATAATGGACTGGGAGGCACTGGGGAGGTGTTATACCAAATGCATTGCCCTGACAGTCCTCGGTGGCAGTGAGGAGCAAGGCCAGCTGGCACCGTGCAGGGGGGAGGTTCTTGGGCTCTTCTGCTCCATGCATGGCCAGGGCTGGGACAAGTAAGAATGGAGTCATACAACCGTTACTGAGATTATTATTTCATGAATAAGGCAGATTTTAATTCTCTGGGGCCTAGATCATCCTTCTCTTACGTGCTTTTGTACAATTTTAATTTCCAATATGAGTTTACAGGAGTTGCCGCAATACAAATAAACAGCAATATCTGATCCTTCTGGCCCTCTCCCTCTTCCTTTCTTCCACTCTTCCTGTGCCTTTGCACAGAGAAGACTGTCGTACCAGCTAACCTAAAAGTTTTGTGTGTTAACTTTTTATTAAATCAGAAACAATCATACTCTTCAAGATATTTTCAATTCTTACTATTTATCCATGCAGCTCTTTCATGCATGCTTTGATTCAAGTCCCAGTAGCCACCTGCTATTTTCCTTTCAGCCTGTTGAGTAGTTTCCACTAGGTATATCATGCTGTTTCCATGTTGTCTTAAGACCTCCTCAATCAAAATAGAAGCCGTGCTGTGGTTATGGAAAGAGATGGTACTTTCGCCACATGATTTTCAAAGCCGCGTCCTCAATTTGCCCTTTGGGTTTTTTTTTTCTCCTCCCATTTTCCTTCAGAAAAACCATCCACAATGCTGTTCCTTGCTTGAGGTTCCTAATACGGATATCAAAGAATGACCTCCTGAGAGGCTCCATAAATGAATCATCATTCAGGACCTCTCTCTCCAGCCATCAGTCTCTTGCTGGCAGGACTAAGAGCACTTGTGTTTCATCAGTTTCCCCTGGAGAAGCTGTAAGTATTTTTTGTTTCCATGAAGGAAATCGAGTATAATATTTTGTAACTCCCAGGATAAATGATTCTATAAATACTTATTCAGAATTAGAGAATGAAAAAGAGGGGGAGGTAAATAAATTTTTGGGGGTCATGTGAAGTCATTTTTGCAGAACTGTTCTGGGAGTCCATGCAGGATAATTTCTGAGCAGAAACAGTATCCAGGTCAGTGTATCTGCGTGATTTGGGTGCTTACTGGGACCAAGGATGTTCAGGTCAAGTCTTCAATGTGAATTAAAAAGAGATGTCAGGCAGTCCCCATGCCACCACCCTTTACCACATAATCCATTATCTGGTGGGCCTGAAGGACAGGAAAAGGGTGTCTCATACAACATTTTCTTATCTATCCAAGAACTGCCCCTGAAAGTGTTCAAGGCCAGGCTGGATGAGGCTTTGAGCAACCTGGTCTAGTGGAAGGTGTCCCTGCCCATGGCAGGGGGGGTTGGAACTAGATAGTCTTTAAGGTCCCTTCCAATCCAAACCATTCTATGATTTTAAAGGAAGTCCATTTCCTGCAGGACAGAAACTTTTGGATTAGTTTCCCTGGATTCTAACCATGAGTAGAAGACTCAGGAACCTGGAGCTAGGTGGGGTGTTTTCTAAGCAGCATACCCCAAGTCTCAGTAAAGTTGGTGGTCTGGCTGAGGGGTTGTGTGAAGAAGCTGTTGCTTACAGCATGGGGGAAAGGTCACAGGTTAGAAACTCAGGATGTGTAACCTGTCAGTTTGAGTTATGTTGGGGGTGGAAGAGGTGGAGTGAGCCCTTTCTCTCCCTCTCAACTAAGCATATTTAAATGGAAACCAGGTCTCATAGCAGTAGGATTGAGGGAGTTAGAAATAAAAAGATCCCTTGGGATTCTTCACAGCCCCCCTCAACATGAACTGGCCTGCTTCTCTCAGTCACAAGAAGCCAGCCTTGCCAGCAGAGGTGCTGGGAAGGTGGCTCCTGGGAAAGGGATGGCATCTGTGACAGGGGCTAGGATGGGGCTGGCCCTCCCAGGGACCTACTCCCCACTCAGCTTGGGTGTATGACATCTCCCAGAGAGAAAGCTGTGGTGAAAAACCTTTCATGAAGGTATAAGTCACCATGAAGGGCTGAGTGGCACACTCTTGGCTCTTGACCCAGATGGCAGCAGTCTGAGCAAGGATGGGGCTCGATTATCTGCATGCTGTAACCTGCAGGCTGATGCTTGCAGGGTGCAGACATTGAGAGTTAGGCTATGTAGCTCTGTTCCAGTGAAATCATAACTGTGCTGAGTATTTTTGGGAAGACTAGGATTCTTGATTTGGAAATGAACCTAGGACCACCAGGAAAACCAGCATGAGCAGTGCACCATTCTCAAACAACATAATTTTGCGCTGAAGTTTCTGCTGGAGAATGGAAATTGCTCCTTTCAGATAGGAAAGGAACAATGTCCTAGTTGTTCTCCCTGCATCAGGGAGACTTCTGAACTCTTTCATGGCAGACAAACAGTAAAGTAAACACACCTAAGCAAAAAGTGCACTGTTCACTGGCAAAACAAGCTGTCCCAGCCAATGCTAGCACTGTGCCCAGGGTGCTGACAAGAAATTTGGCCTTCTGGCTGTGAAATCAACAGATGGAACAAAAAACCCACCACTTTAAGTGCCTGAGGGGAAGGCTCGCTGCCTGAGCCCTAACAAAACAAAGTCTGTCCCATTACAAAAGACAGGTTACTTTGCAGTCCATGCTGCTGCCTCTCCTGCACAGTAACCATACAGATGCATCAGGTAGACTTCCAGTTAAAATGGCTAATTGTGCATTACTGGATAGCCTCAGCCATACAGCTTGTGAAGCTGTGAACTGTTTGGGGACAAGGATCCTCTTCCACTCTGTGACTGTATATCATGGACCACAGCAGCATTCCCAGCTATCATGAAACAGCCTACAGATTACTGTATTACAGACAAGCAATAAAGATGGTGATTAAAGAAGCCACTTAAATGGGACATGTTTTGTCATTCAAAATTAGCAGGTGTTTAAATACCATGCAATGGATAAGCTACTTTTCAGGAGAGAACTGGTCTAGATGCGACAAGTTTTTTCTATATGTTTCATAAAATATGTCTATCATAAGATTTCTTTTAAATTACAATAAACAGAAGAGTGAAAGGCCTCTCCCAGCCTGGGAAAAGCCTTGTTTAGTGTACTGTTGTTCAGATTTGAGTCCAAGTGAGTTTGAAGAGTATGATGGGACTCCTGTGGAGTGGGACACTACCACACACAGCACTTTCATGTTTATCCAGTTGCTGCTGTATTACAGCAAGAGACTTTAATGAGACAGAAAAAAGAAGAGTGAAGCACTTTGTACGGCCTATGAAATTTAGTGTTTGTCTTGGCTCTTGAAGATATAAATAAATGCATAAATATTTCTGTTGCAATGTAAATGAAAATGAGACTATCCATCCTGATGATTTAATTCCATTCACAGACCACTGATTACACAGTGATGCATGAGATTATCAACTGTGAGGATTTCATAAACTCTAAAATACCCAGATTATCCTTGCAATATGAGGTTAGTATATGTAACATGCCAATATCCTATCATGAAAAAAAAGAGTATATTTTGTTGGTTTTGCTTAACAGCTTGAACAAACAGAGCACCCACACGCATCTATCCCCCCTGAGATCATGGGGACTACTTGTCTGCTTACACTGTGCTTCATTCATCGGTTGTAGATAGCATGTTGTAGCACCATGGACATGTGTTGACATAGTTCTTCATTTACTTATTTCCAAACTTTTTTGCCCCTTTTGCCTTTTCATTTTCCTTGACTTAAGGTTTATTCCTAAATTTTGTCCCCATGAATCTTTTGTTTGGTGTCAAATTAGGTCATTTCTGCTGGATCACCCATCCTGATCCAAGAAGATTTCTATTCTTCACTGTTGGTCACTATTTGGTATTGGTTCATTGCATTTAACAGGTTATTGTGTGCTTGGTTGGGTTGGCTGTTTAAAGAGAAAAAATAGTGTGGATAAAAGCCTTCAACCTTTGGAACAACTTTGGCTTAGGAGTCTCAAAGAAAACACCTGCTGTTAGTTACGGGCAGCACTGTGTTGTGTTGAGTTGATACAGCCAAAGGTTATTGTTCTTGGGGCAACTGACAGCTCAGCGCAGCTGTATAGGTTTTAGCTTAAACAGCAGCTGCTGAAATAAAAGCTAAGCTCAATGACTCTTGCATGATGGCAGCACCAAGTGAAATTTTGGAACGATCCTGTAAAGTATTGATGGGCAGGAATGACACCAGCAACACTGTAAAAGATGCAGCTGTTACCACCAACACTTTTCTCTCTGTGTTATGTACATGTTAGTGTAAGGAGCCAACATATTCATGAGTCACATAAGGCTGTATTTACAGTTGTATTCTACAAAGGAGGACAAATAAACAAATGGCAGTATATAGATGTATGTTCAAGGTGATGCAGTGAAATTTTGCACTAGCTTCCCATTTGTGTGGAGCCCTCTCTATCTATCCATCCATCCATCTGTATCTAAAAGCTGGTGTGGAAAATAGTGGAATGATCTCATCACTGATACTTAATCAGAAAATCACCACAAAGTTAGGGATGATGGATGGCGTCTGCCTAAGCCTATAAATGGAATGGCACGGTTGCAATATCACGATTGTGCTCCATTATTGGCATCCTCTTGGAAAATTAGTGCAGAGCCCACCCATTGCCTCCCATCCACTGATGATGTTTCAGAGAAGAAGCAAGCTTATGGGCCTTGGGAAGCCCTGGGTGTTCTGGGTACCCAGCTGGGATGTATACAAACATGAGTTTGGACTTGTGCATGTCCACAGTTTTGTACCAGCTGATGGTCACACAGAATGACATAAGCCATGTTAAACAAATTGGTTGTACTCGCTCCCATCTTTAAACTTCAGGTAATACGAAACTGTAAGCATTGCACAAGCAATGAGATAAAAAATATCCTGATGAAAAGAGATTAAATAATTTTTCATTATTTCAAAGATTTTTTGGGGGGGTGGTCAGAAAAATAGTCCAGGGTAAGTGAAAAGGTGAAAAATCAAGCTTCTCCCCAGGGGATTTTTGAGTGTGAGGCCTGTGTTACAACATCTTTAATTCTCTGTAAGTGTGCATGGTTTCTGCTAGAGTTTGAGAAAATTTAGAATCTGAGAAAAGATGTAACTGTGTGAAATCCTTCATAATTTGTGGTTAGACCTGGAGTGACATAGACCTTGACCCTGTAAAGCCGGCTCATAAGAAACTGCAGCCTCGCCGAAGTCATTCTTTCTCAACAAGTGTGAGACAGGAGAAGAGAGACGTGGTCCCAAAGACCTGCAGCTGTGATGCAGCAACTGCAGAAAAGGTAAGCAAAAAAGTCTGTGCTGGGGACTCTCCATTTTCCTGCTAATCCTGCTACGATGTGTCATCTCTGGAATAATAACTCAGCCTTTATACCAATCTCTTTCATCTGTAGGCTCTATTTATACTGAATCCAATGTCCTCTTCAACCTTGCTGTTATTTCTTTTATTTTTTGTGACTAATAAAATGTCAATAATGCCTTATTAACTTTTTTCACTGATATGTAGCCTGTTTTGGAAAGCCATCATCAGCTCATAACTCTAAAACTGCATTAAAGCACAGTCAGTAGTGTCAAATGTAGAAAGTTGACTTCTTTGCCTCTTTGCACGTTTATCTACCCCAGCTCCAGTTCCTCCCATCCTGACCCTCGTGTCTACATTGTGGCAGCCTCCTTGTATAAGAAAGTCAGGACTGCAAGGCAGAGTTTGACATGATAGAAGCCACCCATTTTCCTCTTTTCAGTGTACATTAAAATATTTTATTTTTGTTGAGGGGGAAGACAAGGAAGAAACTCCCATTTCTCCCTAAGGGTGGGAGAGTCTGGCAGCTGCCACCCTTTCCTCACTGAAAGAAACGGTGAGTACTCAGCGCATCCTCTGTGGATGCATCGCACTCATTGCCCAAACTGCTGAGGTTTGGTGTCATATGGTTGAGGAGCACCCCATTCCCTAAGGAACTGCTGACGATGGGAGCAGTAGGTCACCTGCAAGTCAGCCTCTGTCAGAACTGTATCACCAGTTTCAGAACAAGTATTAGTATGGGTGGCACAATGTCAAGGATATATCGATGCTGCATTTTCAAGAAAAGAAAGGACTTGCAATCTCCTGCCTGTGGCTGAACTGAGTAGCACCCACTTTTCCATGGAGGCACGCTTTCATGGAGTTCTTCTAGTATGTGTAACCAAACACCACCATCTTGGGCAGTTACCGCACCTGCTTCTGTCCCCTCTGCTTCCTTCCAGCTCTGAGGCTTATTGTCTAGAGACAGTGTAAAGCAGGAGCTGTTCTGGAAATTTCCAGCAGTCTGATGACCTGCTTCCTGCATGCATCTGTCCTGTCTTCTTTCATGTGTCGCCTTTAGATGAAGTACTGAAGTCTTTTCCTGCAACTGTTATGTACTGATGGAAAAAGAAAGGCTTCAAATGTGGTGGCAGGCAACATGGGCTCAAATCTACTACCCACCTCCACTGCCCTCCATCAGTAGCTCAGTGTGTCCAAGGTTGTAGGCAAGTGCCAAAGACAAGAGATTGTCTCCAGTTGCTGGAGAACCACCAGCTTTCAGTCTCACAAGGAAGTAGAAGGAAAATAAATAGGAGGTGGTTGCATAAAAGGGTTCAGTAGTACAATAAATATTTCTGTATTCTGCAATTTAGTAACTGTGTAGCCCACAAAAAGGCTCAGACACTGTACTTTGTGTTTGAAAGACATCTGCTGGATTATTTTGATAAATAACCTTTAAACAGAGAACCTTCATACTGAGGCTTTCAGTTGTGTTCACTGAGGTGTGGAGTTTCTTTCATTGAATGTTCAAAGCCTTGTTTGTTTTTCTCAATATTTTAAGCAGATTCTGATGTGGTGTGAAGCTCTTTTGTATGTTAGTTAAAATCATGAATATTCATTCTATCAGAATAAGTATTTATTTGTCAAGCTCAAGTAGAGTGTATCACTATAAGGCTACCCATTTATCCTTAAAGAAACCCAACCAACCCTAAAGAAACCCCACTGGATTTTTAGATATTTATTTTAAAGTTTTAATAGCATTATTGGGTTTTCTATGAATTCCAGTTATGGCACTTCCAAAGATGCTCCCTTATGGAAATACAAGTGTGAATTTAGTGAAGGGTCATCCAGCTTGTTGATTTAACAAAATATGATTTTTTTTAGGAAAAGAATCTTACACACCCTTTGCTTTCTTTAAGAAGACCATCTCAACATCATCTAAAAAATTTATGTACCTTTAAATTCTTTCCATTGTCTGAGATCAGGCCTCCTTTAAATTCTTTTCATTGACTGAGATCAGGTCTCCTTTAAATTCTTTTCATTGACTGAGATCAGGTCTCCTTTAAATTCTTTTCATTGACTGAGATCAGGTCTCCTTAATGCATAGTTGCAGATGAGTTGTCAAAAAAGAGAAGTCATCCTTCAAGTGAAAGTAAAAAAGCTAATCAGTGTCCTGGACTTAGAATCCTAGAATGGTTTGGGTTGGAAGGGACCTTAAAGATCATCTAGTTCCAACCCCTCTGCCATGGGCAGGGACACCTTCCACTAGACCAGGTTGCTCAAAGCCTCATCCAGCCTGGCCTTGAAGATATCCAGGGATGGGGCATCCACAGCTTCTCTGGGCAACCTGACTAGGTGATTTTCAGAGCGTAAAAACACATGGGACTGTTTTCTGTGCTGCCACAAACATATGATCCAGCCCCATGACTTAATGTCATGTTAGTTTGAATGGTAACAGACTTCTTATAGACTGACACCTGGAAACCTGGTATGGCAGGGAAGAGGCCTGTGTAGAAGCATTAAAATGCAGGCATGTATTATGGGGATAAGATAGTTTGGAATACTTGGTTTCAAAGGAGAGTTGCCAAGTGTGCTCTGTGCATCCAGGTTTTGTGTCAAAGGAATTACCGAACATGAAAAGTATTGAAAAAAACTTGGAAGTGGTATCCTCCCTACTAAGCCATAACCAAAAGAAACATGTCCTGCTGCTGCAGTGAAACAGCACTTGAAGCAGGGAGGAGTGGGTTTAGGTTTTGGGTTTTTTTCTCTTTCTATTGTTACTGTTGTTTTGGAAGAGCAGACGTATTCTCTGTAAGGTTGATTTAAAGTACTTTTTTTTTTTTTAGCACACTGTGTTTCCTTCCACTTGGGTAGGTACAGCAGCTGGAGAAATTGTTATCGATAGGAATTGGTAAATATTTCTTGCTTGTGGAGTAGAATTAAACTATGCTGCAGTATATACCACTAATTTGAAACCCAGACTGACAGAAAGACAGCAGTGGAGGGAGAAAATAAAATCCTGGGGTTTTGTGGGGGTTTGGTTTGTTTTGGTTTGGGTTTTTGTGTGTGTGGCTTGTTTTTTTGATGTGTGTGTTTGTTCATTTCTTTTAACAACAAAATTTTTGTGTAAAACAAAGGTGTTTTGGTTTTCTGTCTGTAAAATCAGACTTGAGCTACTCTATGCAATAGCAAATTCTGCCAAAATGCTTGCTAAAACTGTGGAGGTGACCCCTAAATCTTAAAAAAACTCCAAAAACCAACAAACCCAAAACAACCAAAAAAAACTTCAACTCCTAAAACCCTTCTGGTTTTGATTTAAAGAACCATTTAACTTGTCAGTATAAAGGCAGCGTCACAGGCCATGGACCAGTTGAAGACAAAGGGGTCTGAGATGACAACCACTACTGGGCTGTAATCATGCTAGAAACTGATCTAACATTTTAAAAAAGATGTTTCAGCACCAAACCCATATAAATCCAAAGGAATTACATGCCTGAATGCTTCAAGAAGATTAAAGTGGAATTAATGAGGTGTATGACTGGAACATCAGTATCTGCAACAGAGGAAAAAATCTACAAAACTGTTATGGGGAGCTCAAGCTATGGAGAGACTCCGTGTAGCTAATTAATGTACTTTACAGTCATATTAAGAGAAATAAATAGAAATATAACTCTAAAAGATGCTTTATAACAATTTGAGTAAAGCTCAGTCGTACTCTGAATTCCACCTGGCTTCATGGGAATTGACATAGTAATGAAGTAAAAATTGCATTTTACTTGAAATGTTGATGTTCCCCAGGATGGAGGGACTTCTAACTTCTCTCTGTGTCTGGCACAGTGTTTTCATAACCTTAATTCTAATTTTCTAAAGCAAGACAAAATTGATCACTCATGCTTTCCACTGCCAGTGTTATTTAAATCTTAACACTTTCAGAGTCTACTTGGTGTACTCTGGTTTTACATACTGTGCCAGAAAAGTTATAGAAAGGTCATGGGGATGTTGCCATCACAGCCACGTTAGAAATTCTTGAGTCCTCTCAAAATAGGCAGATGGGAAATGATTAGCAAAACAAAATCAAAGACACTGTTCTTCCCTTCTTAGTTGGTACTTGGTCCAACGTATGAATGGTTGGTCCAACATCTGCATGCATAGCCACCGATCACCCTGAGGCAGTACCAGGAGCCATCTGGGGACACCATGATAGAGATTGTCACAAGGATGATGACACTTTAGGCAAATAAAGAATATGGTCTGTTTGAGTCTTATATGAGAGATCTTCCATGAGAGAGAAATAAATTATCCAGTACCTTGAGATGTGTTAAAACTGGGGAAATGTTTATTTTAAACGTAATATAAGTCAGATACAGGAATGGGCTTTTCTTTTCTTTTTGGTCTCTGCTGGTATTTGACCATGTCTTCTTTTGCTTCTTTAACATACTGCTTTCCAATGCGTAGATGTTAACACATCATGATTTTCCCTCTTTCTAGTCAATGATTCAAGTGTTGAATTCTAGTCAATGATTTAAGAAAACATGACTGTTGCTCAAATAGCCACTAGTGGTAATGAATTTTAAATACCAGATTCCATAGTCACATACTGTATGACAACACTAAAGCTTATGTCTCTGCTCTAGGTTTCACTCTCCTCCAGCTGTTTGGAGAAGGTGCTTGGGCGGTCAGTCCTACACAGTCCCCCTGCAACACTCGTGACCAGCTCCCTAAGAGCAGCTTCTCTGCCTGTTGGTCTGAATAGCAGCAGTGTCAGCAGAGGAGGAGACTCGCACACTTCACAGATGGCAATGCAGGAAAGTCAAGCTAACGGAGTCCTGGGCTCTATCATTAGTAATACAGTCCCTCGCATCATCATCATCCCGACCTCAGAGTCCAACCTGTTTCGAGAGGAACTGGAAGAGGAAGAGACTGAATTATGCCACTTGCTTGACAAAAAGGGCAATCTGCTGGATTTGGAAGGGCTGAGCTCTTCCACGGAATTCCTTGAAGTTATTGAGAAATTTCTATCATAAATTTGTCAAAATGAAACTTCCAGTAATTATTTTCTTGGCATCTTCTCCACTTAATTATACCAAATAACCAAAGCCTTGTAGGGTGGATCATGAGACTTTCTGTGTGTTTATACGGTAGTCACTAGGCAGCCTTCAGATTTATCTTTGTTCAGACCAGCTCAGGCACGGAAACAGGCTTTCTTTCAGATTGTCCTGCAGGAAATGAGCAGTGGAAGATGTGGCAGTATGATGGAGTGGCATCAGTCGAGTCAGCCGCCTGCTTTGTGGGGCCCTGGTTTGTAACCACAAACAGAGGTGCTAGCAGAAGGAAAAGTGACGGAGCAGGAGCAGGGGCAGCTGCTGAATGTCTCTGCTACCTGCACATGAAACAGCATTCCCGTTTTGGCAGCTCTCTTCTGGACAGTGATGGAAAGTGCCACAAGACCACAGCTTCCACCAGCCCCAGTGGTAACACAGACAGCTAGATGACATGACCTATCTTTTAAATTATTTTCAGCATTGTCTTTGGGAATTTTTTTTTTGGTGGATTTTGTTGGGTTTGGGGTTGGGGTTTTTGGTTTTGTTTTTTTTTTCTTTAATAGGCAGCTTGCTAAACATAAAGAAACAAACTGATGATGTAACTGGGCAGCGACTGCTTGCCTGAATGTCAAAATGCAAGGTGCTACATGCTAAAACATACACTATTACCTGTAGAAGCATTTAGAGCACCTTCAGAGTTACAGTCTTGATTAAATATGTATGGATCCTAATGAGCCTGTGACAAAAAGCGTGACTGTTCACAGCTAGTTTGACAAGTCATTAAAAAAAAGCTTTGGCTGCTATGTATCACTTGTCTCTTCAGAGGAGACTCTTCTCCTCTCCTCCTCTATCTTCTCCTCTCCTCTTCTAAAACAACCCTAAGGATGTCTTCTCCTACAGGTCACTTACCAGAGACCTTCAGAGCAAGGAAAACATCATCTTGGGGAGGAAACTCCACAGTACTCTGGTGTTTGCTATGGAAGCTGCAGTGACATCATTATCTGTGGTTACTGACTCTGCTTATTTTTTCTGTGCTTCACATCATGACTCAAGCTCACAAGACCCCCTAGCACTGTATTCCTAAATGCATTCTTCCTTTCATTACTCATTTTCCCTTTTTATAACATGTTCTCCCCATCCCCCCTTTCAGTCTCTGACTTTTAAATGTAGACAAGTTGAACTATATTTTCTCCACATAGTATCCGTCTATCTTAGTTGAAAGCAGGCATTTCTCTGGATACAGTAGTGCAAATATTTGGTCCAGTGAGTCTAGTAGGATGTAGACATCCAACAAGAGTGTGAGTTTATGTTCATAGTCTCAGCTTATTCCCTTGACTGTATCCTAGATTGTGCAGAGACCACTGAGAGTGTTTCCAAGTTTTGTGTATGCACTGGCTGGTCTTGAGAAGTAATTTCTCTTTTCCTGTTCTGCTGATGCAAAAACCAGATGGAAAGCATAGAAGCATATTTTTAAATTATTTTTTATTACAAACGAAAATAACACAGATCTTGTTTGCAACTAGTTAGGCAGGAACACCACTTAATACCAAGCTAAACCCAAAGCAGCCCAGGAGACAGTAATGCCTCCAAATTTGCGGACCGGAGGCTTTGCAGGGTTGTCAGCATGGCAGACCTTTGAGAAGACTTGAGTATTTGCTTTTGGTGTAGGCTCTGCTCTTTTTAGGAAAAGAAAACCTCTCGTGAGTTACAGCAGTGAATGCTGAGACACGCTGACTATTGCAATGCTAACACTCTTCATGCTGCTACTATTTGAGGTAACCAGATGCTAAGAAGCAAATGTTCTTATAAGCCTTCCGTGTCTTATACCTGGTTTTTAGAGGTGTAATTACTCTAAATAACAATAAGAAAATGCATTTGGTGTTCCAAGATACAAAAACATGCCCTGGAGCAGATTTTGCACTTGGATGTTATAGACTTGTGCTGGTAAGAGAGTAGGCAGGATATTGCCATAGTTTTCTATGGAATAGAGAAAGTAAAACCTTAAGTAACAGTTAACAAAGTCCTCTGTATCCAGATAAAGTTTTGCATTCTCCTTGTTAGCCTACGAGATGACTTTACAGTGATCTCTTGCATATGTGCTGGTACTAATAATGGGTTTCAGAAAACTAGTGGGCTTGAGGTATGTGCACAGAAGAGTTTCATTTTTATACCGTTAATGTAATATACTATTAGTACCATCGCTTCTGAAGCTAATGTCAAGATTACTATCAGTGTCAACTATTACTTAACTGATGTAGGCTAGAATGCCAATTGAGATAGCAGTAGGGAGATAAAACATAAATTTGTATAAAATAGACTTCTTATAATTCACTGTGAGATTTTTGCAGAAATATCAGTCACGGAATAAATGAAATTAATTGACTACCACACTGCAGAAAAATTTTGCAAACTTCTCTGTTGCCACATTAGAATAGATGGCACATAAAAATGTACAAAATTAACTGATGCTTCCCATTTCACAAAGAATGTATTGGTTCACTCAAATGGAATAAAAAAATCGCAGGAGTAAAACTAAACTATCTATTGTTTGTTTTTCTTATTTTATCATTAATTTCAGGAGACAGGAAGGGGAATGAAAAAGTTGAGTCAAAGCTTTTGAAACTTGTGCTCTGATCCAGTGAATAGCAAGGTGCATATATAACTTTATTTACATGAGCAGCTCCTTTCAAGTCATTTAGACCGTTCATGTGCAACCAAGCACTTGTCTACTTGAGTACACAGCATCTAAAATTAAGAGTTCACTGACTTGGTAAAATCTGAAGTTGCTCAGCAACTTCTGAAATATGATGACTTCAACTGGGATGTCAGGAATCGGGCAAACAAAATTAAAAAAAAAAAAAAAAAAAACCACCACCAAAGTCAGTACATGAGAACTGTGAATGTAGTCTTTGATCTTTGTCCTAAATCTGAATGGCAGTTACCTAGTAATTAATTGTTTCTGCTAAATCTGTGTATAGAACAGTTATAGGATATGTTCCAGTTTTCATGAATAACAGAAAGTACAGACCACAAGTATCAACATTTTGTTTACTATGGACAATCAATTTACTTTTTATATTTAAATCAATGGTTAGATAAAGGTTTCAAATAAGAAGGAAAAAAACCACTTACTTGAATCTCAGTTAATCTTGCTACCTTGGGTTGGTATGAAGCAGGACTTTCTTCCAGAAATCTCATTCAGTTCCTAGACATCCATCCATTTCTCTCCTTTCAGTAGACACCCCTGCACAAGAAAACCTTTCCACTCTGCTGTCTGAAAAATGATTATGTTCAAAGGTGACATGTGATGCATAAAACTGGAAAATACTGGGAGACAAATATCCTAATTTTTAATTTCCTGATTCTTTTCCTTCTTTTCTCCCCCCTCTTTTTTTTTACAGATGTACTTTACTGATCCCTGTGTAGGTTATCCTTGCTGGTTTTTGTCAGGTGCTTTCACAAATACAAGAAAGCCTAGTGGAAAGCTGTGTATTATGCAGTGTCTTATGTGTGGACTCTTTTCCCACATAGGAGTAGGTCAAAATCGACCATGGTGCTTGGCTTCAGCAAGTGCATGTACCAGGTACCTGCAGGATGAGGCTGGATGAGGTGGAAGCAGCTGAGATACAGCTGTCCCACCTGGGTCATCTCAAGACAAGCTGGTGATTATTTCTTGCTTTCCATCCCCACCATAATCTCAGTCTATACATCAGTGTTCTGGCTGGACACCTTGAATGGACAAGTATTTAAGTGGAAATTTTGGTGCTGGGATGCTTTTATTGTGCCTGTCACATTTACTTGTGTATTAACATACATGAAGGCTTACTAAGATTTCGGATGTCTGTCCATATATTTTACTTGCTTTATGACGTGTCTGGGTTGCACTCATGTCTGCACTCGGGTTGCACTTGTTAGAGCTACAGGTGGTAGCAGGACATGAAAAGCTAACTGCAAAATGTCACTCAGGTGTAAATCCACCGTTACTAATTCTCCCTTGTGCCAGCGTAGGGATATATTAGCTTGTCAGCAATCCTGGTGCCAATACGTCATGGTAAAATTTCCTGAGAGAAAATTTCTCGTCGAGTCTTATACAATGCGTTGAAATGTTTATTCTGAAATACTTTCTATTTGTGTTGATGATTCATGTAGACATTTTTATTTAAAAAGTCAGATGTGTTCCTCACCTTAAAGCAAAGCTTCAGAAGACCCTTGTCATCTTCAGGACCTGATGCTGGACTAAATGAGCCATAGACATGGGCAGTAACGTGAAGAGATGGACTGCTGCTGTTACCAGCGGAGCATGGTCTTTAGGGCAATGTGCCCCAACCCTTTCCTTCCTTGCCAAGGAGCAGATCTGATCCCCATGGAACAGTCAGACATGGGTGCACGTGAAAATGGTATTTTCCAGAAATTTATAGGCAACTGTGTGTAGACTTCCATGGGGATAGCAGAAGATGCACCCCTAGAGTTTCTCCTTGCCAAATTTAAGGTTCCTTTCCACTGTAAGCAGGTGGTAAAGCTCTTCAAAGAAACAGATGGATGTATTTAATGTTAACAACTAATTTTCCATGGGCGTGCTCTTGGAAAGAAATGTTCCCTATTTCCTGAGATGGAGGGAAAAAAAAATCCAGCCCAGAGCAGACTACAAGTGTGGAAAATGTGAGAACACATTCGAGTTCGGTAAATGTAAAACAAATGAAAACAGCAGCTTATAGTGGAAACTGTTGAGCCACCAGCAGTGCAGCAAAATGGTCAACTTCATCTTTGCAAGAGATGTAAAAGGCTCTATCCAACAAACTAATACACCCAGGTTTTTTTGTCTGTCCTCTTCTACGGACAACCTAACAGAAAAGAGCCTGGAGGCACAAGCAGTTTTGTCACAACTGGGTCATTGTCACCAGACTTAACTGGGCACCAGAATGCAGAGGAAATGGGGTTGAAAAATTTCTGGCTTGAGAGCAAACTTAATTCGCCTTGTTAAACCCAGCAGAAAAAGACTGAGGGGGATATGACTGCTATCTTTACACGTCTGGAGAGGAAAACAGGCTGTTCAAGCAAAGTGTCAGTTTTGGCACAGGGCTATGTTAGCGCAAACTGTCTGTGAATTAATGTATTCTGAAAATTACTGTTTTGAGAGAGAGCGAGCCTGGGGCATGTGCATTGTGGGGATACAAAACAAACAACTGTGTTTTATACTGAGTTCAAGCTTTGTATGAGCTGTGCTAGCTGGCCAGCTGTAGCCCTAGTGACAGCCATCAGCAGCCAGTCTCAGACACTGATTGCACCAGAATAATAATTTATTTTTTTTAAGTGCAAATGCCCACAGAAACAAATCCTGGTATTAAAATGTCTTAAGATGACTAATTTGCTGATGGTTTTAAATAACCTGGGGTTGTTTCGAGTGTCAGTGCCTGGGTGATTGTCAGGACAGTGCAGGAGGTAGGAGTCCTGCTGGAGAAATACAGCATATTTCCTGATGATGTACAGCCACCGAGCAAGAACTGCATCCAATTTGCTGAGAGGAGAAATTGCCAAGCAACCAGTAGGATCTCTGTCACCATTTTTGCAAACTTTAGTGGAAAAATTGCCTGTCCCCTAAGGTATTTTGCAATGTGGAAATAACTTCAGCCACCTGGAAGGGCCAAGCCTGCTTTTTGTTATATTTCCCTCCTCGCTGTCATGCTGCCTAAAAGCCACATGCTTTTCTGGGACTGGGAATTGAGCTGGTTTGGCCTTTTCTTCCTGGCCCTAAGTTGTGTTTTCAATCACCGTGTAGCCTAAGACCTTACTTTGCATCATCGGAGAGCCCAGCAGCAAGTGCCCAACCCCCTGGCCTCTCCGCTACATGTCTTATCCTCCCAGCCTTTAGTCTACCAGATGTGCTGGCCTGAGAGGCCAAGGGAAATGGGCAAGTGAAAAGAAGTTTTCTGTGGTTTTCTGCGGTTTCATTATCTTGCCTATTTTGGGATTCACTGGTTGTTTTTTCCTTTCTCTCTTATTTTCTTTCTTGTTTTTTTCTCGTGGATGCCTTGGCATGCACCCCTGCTGGCACAGGCCACTTCCTCAGAAAGCCTGTGTTTTTGTGCTGCTCTGGATTTATTTTCCCTGCATGATGATTTTTCCTGGAACACCTTCTGAGCACTGCTGAAGGTGCCTTCAGGCAGTCGGACCTTCACGGTTGGGTTGTCCTGCCTCACTCTGCTGCTGATGCACTGAGACATTTGCTTTTGGGTGAAGCTCCTCCTATCCAGCAAAAATTAGCAACTAAGATTTCCAGAGGAGATACTCCCATGGCATGTTTCTGTTTCAACTGAGGTGCTGTTCCCAAACTTCTGTAAGAGAAGGGCTGAAATGGAAAATTTGGAGGGTGGTTTTAACCACCCCACAAAGTCTGCTGGTTTGAATCTCTCTCCTTCACATGCCTCTGAGAAAAGGCTGTTGTGCACTACCGGAACATCATCAGTGTTAAAATACTGAACACACTTATACCACAGGATACAGAGAAATAAGAGCTTTTAATAACCCAAGGAAAAAAGGGGTGAAAATCAGTCTGTAAGTGGGAATCAACAGACATGTCAAGGTATAGGGCAGGTAGTAATCTCCTCCATTGACCTGGACTCCAGCAGACATAGTGAAGCTTAGGATGGGTGACTGCAAACACTCAAACAAGCAGATTCTAAAATAATCATGAAGCTGGGTAAAAAAAGGACAACTACTACAATGAATTTTCATGAGTCTTGACCTTCTCAAGCTTTGCTCTCCAGCCTGAATAGACAGAAATATGATTTTTTCACAGAAAAATGAGGGGAAAAACATCATACAGACTCAGACCAAGAGTTCAGTTGACTTAATAACCTGTCTCCAATAGTGACCAGCAACAGGTGTCTAGGAAAAGAAGCAGAACAGGTACCAATACTTTCCTGCTATGCTTTCCCAGTCTTCAGCAGTTCTATGCCAGAAATTGTATTTAATAAGCCTTCACAGACTTCTTTTTCTTCCACAGATTTATGGTTTTGCTTCTGGGACTGATGTGAAAGCCTAACTACCAAAATATCCTGCAGGTTCTGTGGTTTAATTGGGATTTACACAAAACAGACCATCCCTTTGCTTGTTTTGAGGCAACACCTGGTATTTGCCTTTGGTGCCCTCAGGTTCTCGTATGGTGCGAGAGAGTGGGTGATCGCTTCCTGGTAAGCACATTCCCTGGAGCCCCACAGAGACTGTATCTTTTTCATTTATGGTCTCCTGTCTCAGCTGAGGGGTCCCACTCTGTCCACGTGAACCCAGCAGCTCCATCCCATTGGCATAGCAGCTCAGTGAAACCAGTGGATACCACCGGTGAACCATGAAGCTGCTTTGGTGGCTCATTCCAGCAGGAGGTCCTGGGTCATTTGTCCTTGTCCATCCCCTGGATGCCCTGGTCTAGACCCTTGTCTCCTTCTCTCCCACTTCAGCATGCTCCTGACCACTGCATGCTCTTCCAACAGCATTGCTGGGAAGTTGGGACAAAGCCTGAAAAATTTCGAGCAGAAATATGATGTGCTTGCAGTTAAAGAATATCTGCAAAATATTTACAGACTATTTAAGCAGTTGGCAAGCACTTCGGGGAATAACTTATCAACAAGCTGTCTCCCAGCTCTTCTGGGAGGGAGGAAGATGTAATTATCCTCATTTAACATCAGTAAATTCTGGGGCATAGCACGAGCCTGTGCCCAAACGGTAGCAGCATTGTGGCAGTCTCCTCCTCTTGCCAGTCCAAGCACAGACACCAGACACTTCACCCTCCCTGACTGCAGCATGTGGTCAAAAATCACTAGAATACTTGGGTTTCAGCTGTAGGTATTACATCAAAAATACAAAAAAATGTCCTGGATCCCACAATGCAACAACTGTGGTGTTGCATCTCAACTGGGATCCAAATTTTGCCACTTGATATTTCTGTCTGTATAATACAGTGAATTTCAATGATGGATTCAAACACACAGATGAAATTGTCACCAAAATATACACCCAGGACCCACTCTAGGACACAGGACTAAATATCACGCACTGAATCAATATTATTCTCGCTTCTTAATCTGGCATGCCTCATGGCAGTAACCAGAAATTAATATTAAAATCGTATTTCTAAGAGCAGGGTTTCCAATCCTTCTTTTCCAAACCATATAACTTTTTCTAATAACTATTTTGGAAAAAGTGTTGCCCATGCTCCTCTTCCACCCTATAGGATGTTTTATTTTTTGCGCAGTTACCAAACTTTTTAGTCTCAATGTTATGAAACATTGGCAAAGACGGGGCAAGTCCCAGCATCTTGTGAGTGTGCTGCTTGGGATGTCCTGTTAGAAAACCACTATTATGCTTATGTTGTCTTCAGAAGATAACAGCCGAGGGTAGCATGAGGATGAGGACATGCAGCACGTCTGCTCAGATGTTCTCGTACCGCCCTGGTGAAGCAGGAGGAACACTGTCACCCCCAGCCCTGCCAGAGCCACTGCTGCAGGAAGGCATCACCTCCCATAGGCTCACAGGCAGGTAGATGAGGAAAAGCCTTGGTCTATTTGTGTTGTGGCAAACCCCCAAAACCCCAAAGGTAAGTGGTTGCAAGCCCTGTCTGGTTTTCTGCAGCCCAGAGTGGCTGGGAGCATGGGGAGCCTTGGCAGGAATATTTGTCTTCCCAGATCCGGGGCACGGAGAAGCAACACTTTCCAGGGGCAGTCTCTGGTCCATTCAGGTCAACTAATGACTTGCGGACGCATTTTCTCTGTCTGTCTGTCTGCTGCAGCTTTGGGAGAGACTTCAACATGTGTGACCCTTGCTCCCCTCTGCTGATGTGGCTTGCAGGGTTCACCCAAACATAAGGGAGTGAGTCAAGTCTTTCCTCTCACAAGGCTGGATGGAGAGAAAGGGGGAGGGAAAACGCTCTATTTTTAGCGACCTGAGACATGCAGACCTCATGGTGATGTGAGGCAGATAATTACATAATCCGTCATATGAAGATTTGTTATTTAAGTCTATCTGGCCTCTTTCTTATCTCAAGTGCTGTACTAGCAGTTCCCGCTCAGAATGCCCGTAATCAAAATATAGCACATTTTCCTGGAATTCATTACATGAAGTAATAGCCTGTTTAATGAGTGTCTCTTCTCCATATGCTGTTCTTCTGGGCTAATGCTTACAGCCAGGTGCTGCTGAGGTGGCTATACTGGTATTGCCAGATCTGTTGTAGTCCAACAAGCAAAACCACAG
This sequence comes from Eurypyga helias, assembly GCF_000690775.1. Lineage (NCBI taxonomy): Eukaryota > Metazoa > Chordata > Aves > Eurypygiformes > Eurypygidae > Eurypyga > Eurypyga helias. The sequence goes on along the minus strand of NW_010227808.1, from coordinate 22,911 downwards.
GGTGAGCAAAAGAGGGTCATTAATTGCCAGGGAAGACTGCTTGCTTTTGAGCAGACTGACAAATGTTGTGGTTATCACCTCCACCCTGCTGATACCACCCCTACCAAGGTAAAGTGTTTTTACACAGAAAATACACCTAAAACCCCTTTGTGATCGATAACTTCACCTTCTGTAGCTGGTATGCCCTGGGTTTTTTCATGCTGCTGTGACCCAAAACGCACCTACCTGTGCATCACCTGGCTGTCTACAAAGGCAGGGGCAGGCAGGCAGGACCTTGGACTTAATCTCTTCCTTTTCACAACATGGATATTTCAGGTATTTCTAGAATTCCTTCATGATTGATGTAGGAGTTTTGTATCATGCCTGAACCCCTGGCCATGTCCCACTGAGCCCCTCTCCACACAAGGTTTGTCATGGGTCTCTCCACATCTGCCTCACAGGGTTTTAATACACCTTTTCCCAGTTCCACTAGCAGCAAAAGAAGGGATAAGGGAAAGCAAGGAGGCTGTTTTATAGACAAAGGACAAGGGAAGCTGTAAGGCCCTTAAATGACATTATCGAGAGAAAAGCCATGTGTTACTGCAATTTGAAGCAGCGATATCTTTTAAAAATATAACTTTCATTCTCATACTGCTCTAAAGCATTCAGAGGAAACAAGCACAGTAAAACAAGGCAGTGTCCTGAAGCTCCCAGGAAATGTCCTGTTCCACACACCACAGGGGTCCTCTTGGATTTCAGGTGACGCAGAGGCTATATCCAGCTCCTGGGCACCGAGGTGAATGGAAACTCTCCTCGATGAATTAATAACCAAGGGCTAGACTCCAGCCATCTAAACACAAGCAATTGGTTGGTGGCTTGGGGAGAAACCAAAAATGCTTGCTGCAAAGGTTTCAGTTGTATTACACATGTACTGGAATAGATTAAAAAAAAAAAGTGGACGAAAGGTGTCTCTATTTTTATATAGCAGAGTGAAAGTGTTAGGTATCTGTGGCAATATTTAGTCTGAAGGAAAGTGAAATTGAATCTCAGTGACATAACAAGAAAGTGTCTGGCAAAGGCAGATCCAGAGGAAAAGCAGATCATTGCCTTCTAAAATTTAATTTTCAAGATGAATATGCAGTGGAACTGAAAACAGTGGTATAGCTAAAAGCTATTGTATACTGGAGGCACACTGTTTTGGGGAGAGAGACAGAGGTGTTGGCATTTTAAAGCATGAAATGTATGGACTAAGAAGTGAGAGAACATTTTAGTGGGGCGAGCTGAAACTTGGAAGAGTTGCACAGAAGAGAACAGCGTGTGGGAATACAGTGGGGAAGAAGCAAGGGCAGAATAGAGGGAGGTAGGATAAAAACTGTCTAAAACTGGCACAGCAGAGTATCTCGGAAAACAGCTCAAGGTTGGTTTCAGCTCTTGAGCCTTTCTTTCAGACACTCTTCTGCTACAGACGGGCCACTGTAGCAGGTGTCTTGAGTTAACATCAGGCAACACCAGCGAGATTTTGCTCCCAAACTGGGGCTGGGAGGAGAACTCGTGCTAAGGAAGGGTTTGATGAAACAGCTCTGTGTTAGGCAACATTTGTTTTTATTTCTCTGAGTTCCGACAAGAAGTAAGTAATGGAATATTTTGATGTGACAAGTGAGAAATCCTTCAAACGCACTGCAAAGAAAGATTCAAAAGAACAGGCAAATTTGAGGGGGCAGATAATGTGATTGCAGACAGCATCCCTGCAGCAGGAAGCAGTCTAAGGATATGCCTGCCAACATGGCATTTAAATGCTGTTGGATGGCCTTTAGATTTGTTGGAAGGACTTATCCCTTCCTGGTGCCCTGTTTGATTGAGCAGCATGCCATGAGCCATTTTACTGTGGACTGGTGGTGGTCACAGCCCCACTGCCCTGGCATCCCCTCTGCAATGACTCAATGCAGGCAGCCAGAAGACCTTGGGGATGTGGGAGCCCCTGCTGCTCCCCTGCTCACACAGGCTCTAGTTTATGCTATGCCTCCTGCCTTCCTCATCCCAGCACAGATTTATCTCCCTGAGGCCCAGCAAAAATGCTGCTAAGAGGTTACAGGGCTATTTTCCCAGGAGAAAGTCTTCAGTACACATCTGTAGTTGAGCCCCTTTTCTGTTGTACAGGAGGCAACTATCTCAGCTGTCTTTATTAGTATAGGAGATGCTGAAGAAATACAGTGTTTTTTTCAGTCTCAGATACCCATAAACAACAATTATGAGGCCTGAAAAAAATCTCTGCAACTGTTTTCTGGTCTGTTCTGTAGCCCTTGGTAATTTGTTACACCTGGACATTATTTACATCTGATTTCAAAAATGTTTGGTGTTTTCTCCCAAGTGAAAATAAGATGCCTTCGATTACTAGAGCTGCAGGTGGTGGGTGAGTTGAATTTCTTCTGCAAAAACACTGCTGATGATAACTTTTGCTGCAGCCAGCAAGAAGTACAGAACTGGCTTCTAACAACCTTGTTGCTATAAAGCAGCTTGGGAAAAAATTATAATGAAAATTATTAAATCCTATAAACAAGGAGAAATACCTTTTTCTGCTGTGGCTTTGAAAGCTTGCGTTTGAAATAGTAGTAGTAATATAGGAAGCCACTAAGAGGTCAGTAACTGTCAGATGTACAGGGAAATGAAGCTTTTAATCAAGATGCTCCTTGGTCGCCATGCTCTGCATCCCGATGATTGATGTGCTTTGCCAAGGGTGTCTTGCCACATGGGGTGCCATTACCATATTATTGGTGGTGTTAATATGTGGTTGCAGTTGTATTAATGGTAAGCATGCTGACAGTGGAGGAGACAAAGAGCAGATGAAGGAGACAGACAAAATTTATAAAAGGACAGAAAGGATTCTCTGCCACTCTATGTCTCCTATCAAGAGCTGATTTTTCATTGCAGTAAAAAAATCCCATCTGATCAGTATTTGTGGTCACCCATAATGCTGCTAGAAGATAGCAGATGAGATAGCAACAGGAGTTGCTATTAAAGCAGTAGGTGTAGAAAATATAACTACTATTAATAGTTACTCATTTTTCCATTAATTGCTGTCAAGGTCTTTTCTTGGAGAGACTGTAGCTCACCATTAGTTGTGTTCAGAGATATGAAGAAATTTATCAAGAGAAGATAATTGTCTTCTAAAGCAGACATTTTTGAAGTGGTTCTTGTCACTCTATTCCAAGTTTCATGTGGTCTGACCTGCAGGAGAACTGATAGTAGCTGTGGAGCCTAAATCCAAAGTGAGCACAAGCAAGAAGATGTTGAAATCAAATTGCTGGTTCTGCACTGTGCTCTTTCAGTATGAATATATAATATATATAAGCTATTATTCAAGTGTATTGTCCAAAAAGAAGCAATATCTCCTTTGGGTAACCAGAGCACCCTTGTTTTCCATTTTTAGCTGTTAAAAATGGAAACATTACTCTAAGAGTGTCTCAGGATCACATCTGTTACCTAAAGCTGAGAGATGGAGGAACTGGAGGTCAAAGTTTGAGTTCAGCTTCCTGTGAGAAAGCAGAGCCGAGATTCCTTAAACAAGTGAAAGCTTTGCTTTATATGGATTGTTTATCTCCCAGTTCTCATGAAATACTTGTAAAAGATGTATTTACATCTTAAAAGCATTCTTCCTTGGTTTCCATGCTTCCTCACTGAAGGTAACAGAGTAAACTGCATCTGTGGCTTGACAGTTCTTCCTTTTTCTTATTTTTCTTTTTGCTGTTTTTCAACACTTTCCAAAACATAGCCAGATTTTGAAAAGCTGCAGCATAGCAAAGCAAACTGGTGGAAAAAGACCCCTGGGCCACATAGCAGCATGGAGGGGACGAGCAGGAGGAAAGAACACAATAGAAAATCCAACCTTATATTCTTTGATGGAAAACAAAGTGGAAGAATCTCTTCAAAATAGAGTTTTCTGCATTTATTTCTTTTTAATGCAAAAATGGAATAAATTTTTTAAAATGCAAAAAAGGAAAAAAAGAAAGTTTGTGGCCAGCTCTGGTCCTGGTCCATGAAATCTCAGTCCCCTTAGAGTCTGATCAAGAGCAAATTGAGAGGCAGTCTTAAAATGCTGAGCGCCTTGCATGATTCAAGCAGCTGAACTAAGCTGCCTGGTTACATTTTTGCAATATATTATATACAGCGTGGAATACTCAATGGCTATTTGCCTGATGGAAAAGAAAATGCAGAACACATGGGCCAGATTAATAGGGGGAAAAAAATGGATCTTATTTATTTTTTTATTTATTTTTCATTCTACTGGCTTGGTTCCACCTACTTTGATGGAGTTATTAATGATTTATGTTGCCATGCAATATTTATAACTATCAGAGTAGGACTAAGGTAAAAGAATGGGCATTTCAAGTGTACAGGATAGTTTTGGGGGCAGAGGAGAGCTTAAAAAAACAGTAGAGGTGAATGTATTCCCTAAAATTGTGCCTCAAGTTTGCTTTTCTCTTCAATAAGAAAGAAATTATCAGGTACAGCATCCCTACCTTCCTCCTCTGCTATCTGTGAGGGGAGACCCTGGAGCCTCACCTCTTCAGAGAAGGGTTCCAGGGCACCTGGCTGCTGAGGAGGAGGTGTACATTGCAGGGAAGGAAGCCCTTGAGGGAGCCATTTCTTTAATTGTAATGTAGCAAATGTAGACAAGCTGCACTGAACGTTTTGGGTTTGGTTTACCCAGCTATGAAAAGAGACAGAGCTTGACTCATGGGTTTTTAATTGCCATTGCTGGGTAAACAAGAAAGAACCCAATCTGGAAGTCAGTGAGATGCAATAAATAGAAAGCCATGAGGTTATCATTCACAGAGTCGCTTTTCCTAGTAGAACCATGCTTTAAATCAGCAGGACTGTCAACCCCTGACACCGCCAGGCTGTAAATACTCAGTCATCGCTTCACTCGGGGTGCAGGGGAGTGGCAAGAGAGGAATGACCAAAAGCTTTCCCAGAAATACACTGCCCTGAGGATTCATTCGTTAAATAGTGCCTGTGCCAATATGTTGCTCTGCCAGCCTTATACCTCTATTGAAGTGTCTCCACTGATTTATTCTCAGCATCTGCGTTCCCGCATGTGAATTCTGTATCTTTCTTTGTTTGCCTTCAAGGTCTGTAGACTAAGGCTGAATTTTAGAGATGCTGTGTGCAACACTGCATTTTTTTTCCCTTTTTCAGCTAGTCTCAGTGCTCTTCTCTTGTGCTTTAAAAAAGCAGGTTGGGTTTTGGGTTGTTTTTTAATGTTAGTAAAGCTTTATCCACTGTCTGTACCAGCCTTTTGTGATGAATGTGACTGGTCCTGTTTGTTTGGGCTGGTGCCTGAGGATTAACAAATTTGGGAAAACTCATTTGTTCTTTCATTCTTTCATGATCCTCTCAGTTGCTTTGGCTGGTTTTCCGCCTGCCCAAAGCAGGGAGATGGAAACAAAGACGTGTAATTTTTATGCTCTGCCCCTCAAAACTAGCAAAACCTTCCATTTATCCCTTGACAGGAACCGGCAGGACTCCTATGCAATGGGCTTGCACCTGATCTGGCTTTTTCCTACCTGCACTTTTGGACTTCATGTTGTAGTGTTGATGTTGAGTGCTTCACATCAGCTGAAAAGTCTGGCTCCAAATCTTTTTCTACTGTGCTGTTGTACATCTGCTAAATAGGCCCTGTCAGGAAACACAGTTGTATACCTGCTGCTAAAAATGGTTGCTCTTAAATTTGTTACAACTGCTTCTTCCAAGTAATGAAGAGAGAAGTTTCTATTCTTTGGGTCCACAGTCAGAAGTCCATTTCTTCTACTGAAGATCAGAAGAAACCATGTCTTGCAACTCCAGTGTTTTTTGTCTGTTACGGGTTTACAGCCAATCTAGTCAACTTGAAATTTGCATGGAATACTGTCTCTAAGGCTGATTTGCTTTTTATTGAAGTAAAACCTCCTTGCAAAACATCCCCTAGGAGAATCGGTTGCCAGGTTGCTGGGAAAGTGGCAAAGCCTGTAATAAGTGGGGTTTTGTGCTTTGTGCAACTTGTTGGAGCCACATCTAGAGGAGGCCACAGAGATGCTCAGAGGGCTGGAGCACCTCTGCTACGTAGAAAGGCTGAGAGAGTGGGGCTTGTTCAGCCTGGAGAAGAGAAGGCTCTGGGGAGACCTTATTGCAGCCTTCCAGTACCTGAAGGGGCCTACAAGGAAGCTGGGGCGGACTTTTTACAAGGGCCTGTAGTGACAGGACAAGGGGTAACAGGTTTAAATTGAAAGTGGGGAGGTTTAGATTGGACATCAGGAAGAAATTCTTGCCTATGAGGGTGGTGAGGCACTGGAACAGGTTGCCCAGAGAAGCTGTGGATGCCCCATCCCTGGAAGTGTTCAAGGCCAGGCTGGACAAGGCTTTGAGCAACCTGGTCTAGTGGAGGGTGTCCCTGCCAATGGCAGGGGGGGTGGAACTAGATGATCTTTAAGGGCTCTTCCAACCCAAACCAGTCTATGATTCTGTGTTAATTCCTTGAGGTTTGGTCTCTTCCCTGCTGACATGATGGCAGCGAGGTGATTTTGGTAGTTACTCTCCATGCATGTAATTGTGGAAAAGTGAGTCCTTGGGCATAAACCACAGCTTTGCCCACCAGCACTCTCCTCCCAGGGTCACTCATGAAAGGTCTTGCCTCTTGGGTGCCCTTTAAAGACTTCTCACTGTGATTTGGGAAAACACTAGGTGTCATCAGTGAGGTTTCTTTTTCCAGCAGTAACTTCTGCATTTGAGAACCCAAAGCAATGCTGTTGATAGAGTGTTTTCCCAGCCAGTATTGTGATGCGTTTTTGTAGGAAAGCCAGGAAGAGTATCTGAAATCCCTGTCCCAGACAAGTCTAGCCAAGAGTTCAGGTTGTCCAGCATAAACCATGTCAGGATTAGGTTTGATTTTTAAGTGCATAGAAGGCTATATTTTAAAGCCTACTTTTATGAAGAATGAAAACATTATTAAAATACCAAGTGAAACAGACTTTTTCCTTTATTTGTTTTTTAGTTATCAGTTAGATCTTATTGAGGATTTTTTTTCCCTTTTCTCTCTGTTGTTCTTTTTCAGCTCTGCACATATCTCTCTCTGATGTAGTACTGTTTCCCTAAAATAAAATAGCAATTACCTTGTTCAGAGAGGCTGCTTTCTGTCATTGAGACGTGAATAGCAATGCACCTGCACAGCACAACCCCCTGATCCGAGAGGAACTTTCTGTCCTCAAAGAAGGCAGGGAACGTACTAAAAAAATAATTAAGAAAAAAAAATACAAGGAGAACAGAGACAATGAAAGGAGCTGAAGCTGCCCCAACAACTTTGAAATAGGTTAAAACTCCTCAATCAGGAAAAAATATAATTCTCCTGTATGCCTCTGCTCTGACTTCACTGTCCCCTGCTGAATCCTTCAAACCCCAGAGAAGAAAAGGGCCTTTCTTTGACCACAAGGAGAAACTAACTTTTTTTCATTCTAGGTAACAATCCTTTCTCTTTCTCTCTTCCTCTCTGTCACCTCCAGGGCTAAGATTCCATGGATGGAAGTGGCAGCCAGAAAGAGACAAACTCCGAACAGAGAAAAGTCATTGTTCCTATTCTCCATTTCTTTTCCTAAACATGTATCTGTATTATTGATACTAAATAGAAGAGTTATTTCAGTGCACTCTAGGTAGCTAGGATTTTGATTTTCTTTTTTGGAGTAACACTCTCTGAGCTGCTAGGAATGAGGGAGTTTCACCTGTTTGTGTTTGGGGATTAAACTCACCACACAGATGCTGCAAATCCTCAATTAAGTTCTTGCAGGTGTCAGCTGTAGTGGCACTAGAGACTTCCAAATCCTGGCACCCACACTCTTTAGCCAGAATTTAGGTTCTAAAATCTTTGTAACATCACATTTCACAAGAGCCTGCTCTGGGCTAGAAGAAAACCCTTTTGCCTCTCCTACCAGCTTCAGCAAAATCTCAGACCCTCTCTATAAAAGGAGTGTGGCTCAAGTGGTAACATGTATAAAACTGAGATCTATATTTAAGATAAAATCTAATCTAGCATCTGTGAAACTAAAGCAGACTCTCTTCACAGAGTCTGAAAAAGAAATGTATGGCCACGTCCAGTTCCCCTTAGCTGACTGACTGGCACAAATCCCAGATTAGACAGTAAGAATACACTTAACCCAAGAAAAAACAAGAAGCCATTCAGGAAATTGCAGTGCATGAGGAATTAGCTGTAAGCAGAGGAGATGGAAGCATCTGTGAGAGAAAATGTTGCCATAAATAGAAATTGGCAAAATAAAGCTTAGGGAGCTGAAAATGATAAAATGTCTATGTTTATGCTTAAGCAGAGAAGCAGTTTTTGAGTTGTCCCTTTTAGGAAAAGGACAACCACATAGAAAAGTGCTAGCTGATGTGATCCTGCATAACGCTCTGCAGTTAGCATCCAGTATCTGTAGCAAGTTCCTAACTAAAAAGGTTTTCAAACAACAGTTTTTTCTTCCCATCTGATGAAGATTCAGATTTTTCTCCAGCCTGAATGATGCTAGGTGGTAATTCTCAGACAGCTGAGCACTGGTTGTGCTTTGCAAACCCAGGTGGGCGATGCGGTTCTCAAAATGGGTGCAACTAAACACCAAGTTAATTTTGGGAGAAAGACAATGCTTTTGGAGAAGCAGTGATCGGAAAAAATCATGCTTCACTGTTTACATGTTGTCCTCTGTTGTAGAGCTGGCCATTTCCTCAGTTCTTTGCCCATACCTTTATGTACTTGAGTTACAAATCTCTGTCTCAACTCTGAAGATAGTCCTTAAGTAACAAAAAGTGCCTTACAAATCACTCCTAAAACAAGACACGCACAAAAACTGTTGTGGACCTATGGTATGCATTACTTCAGTCACTTTCTTCTCCTTTAAATTTAGTTGGAATAATTTTTTTTTATTTCTATTGCACCAAACTTTCTATCTACAGAAATGCCAGGGTTTTCCCTCACTTAGGTATACCACCTGGAGTGCAACAGACAGTGGAGTGATTCCAACAAATTCACCTACAAATTCCTGTCTTCTCTACTACCATGTTCAGCACACAGGTAAGAGACTTTTTTTCTCTGATTCTCATCTGCCTCTCCATCTTCAGCTTGTTTTCCTTTCTCCCCATGTCGTGAAACTGCTTCCTTTAGCATTTTAAAACAGAAAAGATAAAAGCTAAAACCCTATGGCATGATCCTCCTTCTTTCTTACCATTTTTCTAGTGAGCAATCCCTACTTTTAAGGTAGGAAGTGTTTATGTTCAGCCCTTTGCTGTTATTCCTTGCTGAGATATGCCAGGGTTGGTCCTTTAGGTGTAGCTTTGCTATCTGCAGAGGGAAAAAAGCAGTTAGCTACCTTTAAAGGTGCTCAAGATCCATTTTTAAGGAATACCTATGGGAAAAGGGGGATGGTTTTATTCAAACCCTTTTTCACTTTATCCACCCTAAGAGATGTTGAGGTGGTTGGTGGTGAGACCTTAGGAAGAGACCGTTGTCCGTTAGAAGAAGGGCTCATAACCAAATGTCAGCAGACATTCAAATCTTTAAGTTAATCCTTTTTTCTTTGCTTTTACTGTAAGTCACAAGGAATTCATGGACATTTATGTACATGGCCTAAACATGCCATTGAGTGGAACTGAAAGATGAGGGCGAGCAAAGAGACAGAGAGTAAAGACTGAGAGCTAGGAGATGTATTTTTAAAAAAAAAATAGCTACAGCTATCTTTCAGTTAAATCCCTTTCATGACTGGGATAGGCTATTATTAGAATAAAGCTACACGAAGTCTTCTACGTGTCTTACATAAAGGCCGTTAATAAATCTTGTTTGGTTCCTTGCTGGCCAGTGCCATTTGTCAGTAGAGCAACTGCATTATTACCTTGGTCATTGATGACTCTGTCTCTGGCAGTCCTCAGTGGGAGTAAAATGCTGCCCTTCTGCTGTGGGATCATTTTGCATTTGCCATGAGGATGTGTCCAAATGAACGTGCAAGCAGCAAAGAGAGACTCACACCCCCTGCCTACGCACGAGCTTAGATCAAGCAGCAAAACTACCCCCAGTGTGTATATAAATAGAATTGTATATAAAATTCCAACACTGCTAGCTTACACAAATTGTGTATGCCAATCATTCTAAAAATTCTTTCCAAGCAAGCAAATCCTCCATAAATCTAAGAGATAATCAAATACAAAGTCTTGCGATCACTTTACACCTTTGGTGACCCCATCAAAGCATGCCAGTGCTTTGCCAAAATCCATGACTCTGTTTGCAAACTTTAGCTGTTCCAGAAAGTTTGTGCACCTGATGCAATGTTACTTTTATTAAAACCCCTGCTTGGTTTAGTTCCATCTTTTAATTTAGCTAGGGTCAAGCCAGGTTTCTAGCCACTGGAATAAAGTTAAATGTGAGGATTGATCACCACGGGAATGATACATCCTGTATCTTGTCCTTAGCTAGAGAAACTGATACTTCCCAAAGGCATGGGAAAGAGGGAAAAGCCATAAACTAATAATTTATTCCTAGGATTAAAGGTTATGTTCAATGTGACATATTTTAAGATGAAGTGAAATATAAAATTATTCAAGTCCATTCCCCTCTGAAAATAGTTGTCCTCCAAAAACGATTCATGCATATAAAGGGAAAGTATGTATTATTATTCCTGATAACAGATACAATAGATTCCAGTTCTATTGATGCCTGCAGTCTGAATGATATCAAAGCACCTCAGAAGGTATTTGTCAGACTTTTGTCTTGGCCTGACCAATCCCAATTCACCAATGACTACTGTAGCTTTCCTCAGGGAAGTTGCAAGGGTACCTGAAAAGAGGTGGTCCTGGTTTCCCTTCTAAAGAGCAAACTCTATCACAACTGGCAGTAGACACCAATCCTCTGTCAGTCTCAAGACATGAAGGGCGATGTTTATGAGAACAAAATGCTCCCTAAGGCTGAAGGGACCAAGTCACCGTTTGCAAGCCACATCCAGCCATGAAGAGGTTGGCCAGCAATCACCAGAGGCACCAGCAGAAATGAACAGCTGAAGCTGTTTTCCAGGTTCATTAGTTTTTCTTTCTGACTAAGAATGAGGAGGTAGCAGTAAGTTTGATGGGCCAGGATGCTCTTATTTGGAGTAAACTGAAGATGTTTCAGAAACTAAACTTAAGCTGAGAATTTTGTCTGGGGTGAGAAGAGCATCTCCCTGTATTCAATCAGGTGGAGAACTCGTAATGCATTTTCTTTAGATTTTATTTCTCCTACAGTAAGTCAATTTGTGTTACACTGCCTTGTTCACTGCTTTCCTATTCTGCTCATACCAATAGTCTTTTGTAAACAGACCAAACACCATCCAGAAAAATCATTGATGTTGTCTTGTCCCAGCTGCTCCCAAGTTTGCTCCAGGGTTTCAGTCCTCTGATGGCTGCAAGGCTTCCAATGCCCAACCTTAATTTATTCCACCCTCTCTCCAGGTTAAGAATACTCCCCATAGTTTTTCATCATCAAGAAGGAAGCAGATTTTTTTGCATTAGCACAGCCAGTGGGATATGTAATACTTTCTGTTTCCAAACTTAACCCTGAGTAACTCTGCACAAAGTCCCCTGAAGCCCCATACGTCCCTTCTCAATGCTGTTACAGAGACTTCTGCATTTCTTTGTAATTTCCCATTTGAGAGTTTCTTACCAACTTTCCTTTTTTTTTTTTTTTGTAGACACAATCATTTCCTGCAATTTGTTTAATAGCTTCCCAAGCAGTGCTAGATCTGATGCTTTCCTCAGCTACAGGGATATAAAATCTACTTTGTTTCCATAGTCCAGCAAAGGGACTCTTCTATCCAGGACAGCTATAAAGTGATTTGGTTTTAGCCAAAATGCTCAGTTTTGTCCTATTTTTCATTCACATCTGTATCTACCTCCCTCAGATGAAAAGCTTCTTTACAATCCTGCGTATTTCTGGGCTTGCAATAACAACACATGGCTGTTAAGCTCACTTTTTCCTCCCCACATTTGCTCTCAAGGCAGACCACCTCAAGTGACTGACTACAATCCCCAACTGCTAGAGATGCCCACAATTTCGTTAGTCACAGTTTGGCGTCCCCACCTTGCCCAAGGCTGCTTCAGCTCTGGTAGGCAGCTCTGGTGAGGAAAGCTGTCCTCGGAGATGCAGGGATCTGCCCCAAATCCAGGATCAGCACCTAAGCAGGAATTAAGCCATTCCTGACACAGCTGATTGCCTAGGAAATCACTCATCAGGTTAGCCAGAACATGCAAGTTGTACAGACAGACTGCCCAAATCATTGAAGAGAGATCAGCGAGGCAGGGTGGGGTAAGTTATGCAAAAGCCTGGCTAGACAGACCCAGAAAAATAAAAAAAAGTAAGCCCACACCCTCTGTCTGGCGATCCTGCTGACTGTACAACAGTGCAAATACATTTAGTTGCCAAAAAGAGAGCTTCACTCCTTACAAGGAACTGTGTACATTCATCCCTATCTTTGTGGTCCTCTTAAGCACTTGCATCTCCAGCAAAAGGAATGAAATGCTGGTCAAAATTCGTCACTGAAATGAAACACAAGTTTCCTGCCATCGCTCATCCCTTACCTCTTCCTTTCTCACTGAATAGATAAGGAGGTGGTTCGCTCCACCAGAAGGGTTTGTTTGCTTTATGAGGCGTTTCAAGCAGAGTGCCCGAGGCTGTAAGGTTAATGCTGTGGGACAGGGCATAGCGTTCTCGGCAGTCAAGTTCTGATTTGTGCAAGAAGGGGAAAAGGAGTTTCTCATGCCATTTTCCCTCCTGTAAACAGAGCTAGTTACAAGTAATTTTTTTTTTTTCCAAGAGTTTTGGTGAGATGTGGAAAATGTGCTCTGTTCTCTCTGCAATCGGCTCCTCTTGTTTTTTTAGTTCTAGCAGCAGCTACTTTGAAATAAGTCTGATTAGCCTGCTCCTAGCACACGTTTTGGCATATGGCATTTTAAAGTGTTTTACGGTATGCATGTACTACATAACACGATGTGTTATTTTCTTAAATCCATCATCAATTATTTCTTTTATGCTGCCCTTCCCGTCAGCTAAACGGAGATAACTGAATCTGGATGTAAATTTTATGGGTGGAGAGGGAAGGAAAAGAGGAGGTGGAGGGGGAAGGAGCAGCAAATTGTTCTGCAAAAAGCCTCTGGGCTGGAGCCATGCTTTTGTTTGAAAACAGAGATATATACCCAGTGACTGCTAGTGTTAAAAATAACATAATGGTAATAATCTCAGAGAAGACCTAAATTATAGGTCTTGTAACTATTAATGAAAAGCTCTTATGACTCCTAAGTGCCCTTTGCAACATGTTTGGTTCATGTTGTCTCAGTTCACACCATTTGTGGGATGAAGGAAACTAGATCACAGAGACTAATCTGCTGATTCTTGTATGTCCCTCTATCTCCCCAGAAAATTGTCAATCCACTGACTAGTGCACTGAGAAACAGGAACTGAGGTTAGGTGAGCACTGCTGTCCTGCTAGAGCCAAGCCTAGGAGGAGGCTGGGGTGGGAACTGGAGAGCAACATACTTTGGGCAGGGCCAGGCTCCACACTTAGGGTCTCGGTCACACTCCACAGAAGCAAGCTTTTTGAGGAGGTTTTCCACTGATAGGCTAGGAGTGGTGGAAACCCTACCCACAAAAGAGAGGTGAAACTATTTTTATAGACACTTGTGCTTGCACTTCCCTGGATTATTCAGATACTGCAATGGTGAATGCAGTAACGCTTACAAGTTACTTGGTTACTACGGTGTTGCAAGCTATATGAGGTAATACAGAAATATTTCATTCATTTCCAGGGACCAGTTCGCTGGCCCTTTTCCAGCAGCACTGTAAACTTGTAAAACTGATGGATCAGTTTCCCAAGGGGCTTTATTACCAAGACTTCTGACTTCTCAGCAACTGGAACAGCCTTATAAACCATTCAGAATGTGTAAGATGCTTCAATTAATATTACAAGCTTACAATTAATATTCTCTAGGGTTTTGTGCCGGGCTTCTTTTCCCAAAGACTCTTTTCTGTCATGTATAGCACAGGAGAATTGGATGTGACTCTCCTGGGGCTTATCTCTGTCAACAGGAAAAGAGCACTTCTGAATGAAATTAAGTGCTACGGCTCCCTTCCTCCGAGGCAAAAAAACACTGCAATGAGTGTAAGTTATGTCTCGGATTGATTTGACAAATCTCAACCTTTGGGACGACTTGAATCTGGTTCTGATGAGGCTTAGCATAAATATGTGTATAACTGAGTTTCAAACATAATTTTGCACGCAAATTAAACTCTTCAAAACACTGTTAATTTGACTTTTGCCATATAAAATCCAAACTGGTACGTGCCTCATGTCTCAGCTATTCTGCTCTTCTGTCCTTCTCCAGCCCTGTCGTTCAGGCAACTGGTTCCACAGTGCAGCAGTCTTCTGTTGGCTGATGTGTAGAGCACAGACCAGGTACATCACCATTGTACATGGGATACAGGGTTAATTTCATTAAAAAAAAAAAAGTTATCTTTAGAATTATTCTGGTTTTGAAAGATGAAACAATATTTAGGTGTATATATAATAATAATATGTATAGAACATAATGCTATGCTGATAACTTTTTTTTTAAAACCAAAAGGGGAAAAAAAAGTTCATTGCCCATGCATGCTTCTGGATGATAAAAGCTGTCCAATTCACCTTCAGTTTCAGGCAAATAAAAATAAAATGGGAGCAGAAGAACCACTTTGTTCCCTGGCCCTGCCCCTGGGTGTATAAATAGCAGGCGTCCCTGCGCCCGGGTGGCTGCTGGAGTGCCTCTCATTCCAGAGATCTTTGGCCACCCTCTTATCAAAACAGAAAGGCTGACTTCACTCCTGCTCTCCGCTGATTGATTTCATGTTGGAAACAGGTAACACGACAGCTTCCATTGTCCTTGAATTAGCCACCTCCTTCCAGAGGTCAAACAAACAGACTGAAGGTCCCGAAACTCAGTTCAGCTAATTGCTGCCAAAATTCCTTCTGTGCAAAAAGAGCAGGGGCTGGAGCGGTCCTGGGTGACAAGTGTTCTCCAGACCGACGCACAGAAACCATCCCGGGAGAGCTAACAAGGGGTATCGAGATACAGTGCTGGGGAAAAGGCGAAATGCAAGACAAAGCCCAGTGCCAATTTTAAACTTAGGAGCTGGAGCCACAGAAAGTTACTACCTGATTTTAATAGGCTTTTAAGTCTCAGTCAAGCTGATGGTGGAATGATAGCGTGAGGACAAGGCTGTTTGATTTGATCCTGGGGCCCAAGATGCTCAGTTTTACGCTAGGCACTGGTCCTTTATTTGCTAAATTGTTTTTATCAGCATCAATATTTCCAACCGGCTTTTTGGTTTTGTATTTTTAGAAATAATATGAGTTTAGAGGATATGGGAAGTGGCTAAAACTTTTCACTCTTCCCCCTTCTCTTTGCACTTTTATTTCCTTCCACCAGCTTTCTAGCTGGTGCTTTAATTAGTCTCTAATATATGTTTACATTGTGTAGCTCAGGCTCTGCAGCTAGTGCTGTGCATCCTGGGTCATGCATTTGACCTGTAGCTGTGCCAAAGGTGATAGATGCCGCCCTCCTGTCACAGTCATATTTTCATTAAAATGAAAGTTCAGAGAATGAGAGGATTGTACCACTGTGTTTTAGAGGATTGTCCTCATACGAAGAGAAGGAAAGCACAGGCCTGTGCCCAGCTAATACATTGCAGGCACTTCACACTCCTACAAAGTGCTGTCAGTTCCTGTTTATCCCTGGATTGATTCATCTGTCCACATAGAATCATAGAATCATAGAATGGTTAGGGTTGGAAGGGACCTTAAAGATCATCTAGTTCCAACCCCCCTGCCATGGGCAGGGACACCTTGCACTAGACCAGGTTGCTCAAAGCCTCATCCAGCCTGGCCTTGAAGACATCCAGGGATGGGGCATCCACAGCTTCTCTGGGAAACCTGTTCCAGTGCCTCACCACCCTCTCTGTGAAGAATTTCTTCCTGATATCTAATGTAAACCTTCCTGTTTTCAATTTGTACCTATTACCCCTTGTCCTATCACTACAGGCTCTTGTAAAAAGTCCTCTCCCAGCCCCCTTGTAGGCCCCCTTCAGATACTGGAAAGCTGCAATGAGGTGGCCTCGGAGCCTCCTCTTCTCCAGGCTGAACAAGCCCAGTTCTCGCAGCCTTTCGTCATAGGAGAGGTGCTCCAGCCCTCTGATCATCTTTGTGGCCCTCCTCTGGACTCGCTCCAAGTGGTCAATATCCTTCTGATATCGAGGGCTCCACAGTTGGATGCAGTACTCCAGGTGGGGTCTCACCAGAGTAGAATACAGGGACACAATCACATCTGTGAGTACAGTGGGACATCACATGTCCTACCTGTAGCTGCACAGATGCTGGAGACTGCACAAGACGGCACATAAAGCCAATTGCATTATGTCCCACTTCACTCACAGTTTTTTATATATTGTCTGTCATCTATAGGAACTAGCTTATATGTTTTTCTATAGGTAGGTGTAGTAAAAAAGCTCTTAGAAAATAACAGGTTTGATTTATCCATTTTAGGCCACCACTTTGTTGATAGAAAGCATGGGTAAGAGTTATTTGCCTCTCCACAGCAGCTTTTTCTGTCTTTTCCTCTTTCCTTAATCTGTGTAAGAGAATTTTATAACTTTGTTTTAACAAACCTAAAAAAAACCCCTGAAGTACCATTTTCCCCACCCTTCTTTTGTTCCTGTCCTGTTTTGAAAACAACTGCTGTTGACACTGCCAAATTCTCTGCTCTGCCAACATTAGCATTATAATATTTTGTATCTTAGATGGAGTGAAACTTTTCTATATTTTAATGCTGGCGCTCTCTGTTTCCTTCTTCACTCAGACTTCCGAGTGTCTTTGGCTTCTGCTGGCTCTGGGCTGAACATCACTATAGACAGTGCTTGCACCTCTTCTATACTTTCCACCCAGCACAGCTGCTTGGCCTCACCACAAGCAGCCCATGTCAGACTAACCTCACAGCTTTCTTCATCACTGCAATTATAAGCAAAAGGAATATGTTGGTTCCCATTTGTCTGGGCTTTCAGAACATCATCTGATGTCCTGCTCCAATCCTTTTGCTGCTGAAGGCCATCTTTTTTATGCAAGGTGAGCAGGAAGATTGCAGTAGGTAATACTGCAACAAAAAGTACCAGGCAGAAAGGTAGTTAATGGAGTTTATATACATATAAACGTATGGTTATAAATTTTCCTGCTTAATGTTTTCATCAGTGAGCTAGGCACAAAGACTACAAGTCTGCAAATGACATTTGTGGACGACAGAAAGTTGGGAGGCACTATCAGGAGGGAGGAGGATCTGAAAAATGTTATGGGAAGAACAAAAATGCAATGAAGTTAAATTCAGAAGCACGTATGACAAAAGCACACATCTGGAGATTCCTTATCAGTAAGCTGAAAGTGGAAGAAAGGTAGAAAAACGAAAGAATCAACTGGGCAACTCTCTGCTACCTCTGGAGAACCAATATAATTGTCTTTGGAGAAGAAGGAAATGTCATTCTGGGATATGTCAAAAAAGATGTTTCCAGTGGAAACACTAAATCCAACAGAAGAAAACATCGGCAAGGTGTCCTGAGGACGCTATGTATGATTCTGGTGTCTCATGTCCAAGGAAAATACAAATCTGAACAGGTGTAAAGATAGGCTACTGAGATCACCAGGGGTGCCACAATCTTTCCTTACAAATGGAGGCAAGGCAAGCTCAGTTTGTTCAGCTCAGGAAAATGAACATTGACAGGGGATACAGTTTCTATCTAAAAATACCCAGGAGTGAAACAGCAGGGAGGGAAAAGAACTATTTGTCTCTGACTGAACTTAGTCTGGAAATAGGATGCAGGTTGCTGGTGAATAAAACCTGCAGACAGAGGCAAGGACAGCCTTCTGATGGGAACAACTGGGAGCAGAAAACACAAGAGCTTTTAAAATGTAAATTCTATTGGGAAGAAACGCTACAAAACCTGGAGAGGGAAAGGCTTGGGGTTGGTGACACTTCATTTTTGTGTGACTCTTGGATTCACCTAGGGAGTGTGTAGAGAGGTGACACTTTCTGACTGCCAGCTAGAGAAGTGGCATGCTCTTAGGTGCCCAAAGTCCCTTTTGTCCCTCCTGCTCTCCTTGATTTATGTATGGTGTTTCAACCAAAAATATTGACACGGCATGGATTTTGTTCTTCTGATGGTGACACCCAGGTCTATGTGGCAGCCAACCTTGCAAAGCCATGAAGGAACTGGCATTTTCACAAACAGCAAGAGGGATATCAATCATTGTAACATAATTCACATATAAATAGCTGCTGCTGTATGTAAATTTGGTCCAAATTCTTAAAATGTACAAATATGAGTTTCTCTGGTGAGTTGGGGTCCGTTCCCCCCTCTCCCCTCCCCCCC
>NW_010227808.1:0-4430 GCF_000690775.1 Eurypyga helias | reverse complement strand
TTTTTATTTACTGTGGGAATTGCTATTAGCTGCTTTAATATTTTTTTTTTGTGGGCAGCAGCTAAAATAAGATCTTCTTAATGTGTTCTCAGATCTTACTGCTCCCATGGTTTGCTTCCTCATTTCCCCCACCCAGAGAAATATAACTTCAGAGGTCGTTAGAGGCCTACAGTGGTTTCTCCACATGCAGAGGTTTTTGTATGTATTTGCCTAATAGTTACAAAATCCAGGTCAGTTAAGTCAATGCAACAGGAAAGCTATGTTGAGTTTGTGGGGTTTTTCGTTTTTGAAGTGTGTAAATGTATCGTTAGACCTGTTGATGCACTGGAATTTCATTAATTTGGACTACATGGATTTTTGTGTCAGTTCACTTATGTGAACTGGCTGAAGTGATTTGACTTGGTGAAGGTGACACAGGGTTGTGGTGGCTGAGCCCCAAATGGCATCTACCAAATGCCTCTGCCTGAGCTGCACAACAGACCGGTCTTATGAAAAGGCAGTTTGAATTAGCTGTGCACTTGCGAAGTACTGGTGCCAGTAGGACTAAGGCAGGAGAGCTGCCTGCTCCCCTCCTGTGATGTCTGTCCCTACCCATGTGCTATGCTTCTCCCAACCTGCCAGGCAAAGCATTCTTCATGCCACAGCTTGCACCCGCTCCCTCCCTCGCTAAGGCAATATAGTACGTAAAAGGCTATAGGCGAAGCTGCACCTCTTCTCCCATGACACTAATTAATACAAATAACTGCAAGGATCACTCTGAAAGTTTGGCTGTTTACCTGCCAAATTCTACTTAATTGGTGTTCGTGGTGTATGTCAAACGTAGCTCAAAGACATCACTCAGCAAGCCCTTCCTTCACAGCTGGTGGATGATAATTAAACACACCAAGCCACAAATTTCTGCATTAACTGTCCCCTGATGTTAAGGAAAAGGAAATCTAAGCAGGAGGCTTGCTTCAAGAGGTAAAGGCATGGATGACTGAAGGTGTTACTCCCGCAACATGCTTGGGTCTGTCAAGAATGGTAAATATGGTCAGATTTTTAAAATTTTTTCTTCTCCTGCTTCACTGTGGTTGAAGAAGCAGAAAGGGCTATGTCAGCCTATGGTAGGGTAATTCGGTAGTTAGGAGCTGTGCAGGAATTTAGAAGAACTGGTTTCAATTCTTTATCTGACAGTTGATTCCTTACATGTATAAATGTTCATTGCCTCTGGTCACCATCTGTAAAATGAGGCTAATGCTTCACAGCGGGGCTGAGGGTGAAGCTGTCCAGGCTGTGATGTACTGAGAAGCTTTAGACTGATTTCAGTCCTTAAAACGGGCCATGTTTAACATGCTAAGTATGTGACCTGGAGATGAAGAAATGAAGAAAACAAATACACTTGTTTTCTTCATTTCCACAATTTACCAAGATTCTGGGGGACATTATAAATGAGGAGCATTTTATTATTATTACTATTAATATAAATATTACATTTTCTTTAAAAAGAAAAGTACCAATAAAGAAAAACAATCAAAGAAGACTTGGTGAGCTAAAATAAAGAAGAAAATGGGATATAAAAAAGGCCGTAAATCCATTTATTAAGAGCTTTAACTATCTAAAATGTGAAGACCAATGCTGTTAATGTTTCAATATCTGGTGAAAGCCACGAGCTTAAAAACTGACTTGACCACTGTCATGGTGGGTGAACTGCAGACAGAGAGGATGATAACTACAGAAGCAGCAGTGCAACAAAATGTGTCTGGTGGAAAAACAGGCTGCTGATGAAAAGTGAAGACGGTCGGCACAGCTGGAGGAAGAACTAGGGCTCTAAGAAGAGGAGAAGAAGGTGACAAGCAACAGTAAACTTGACCGTGTTTTATTTTCTGGGGGACCACAAGTGAATTGGGTGGGCATAGCTGCCCAGTGGGTTGGATCCTGACCCCCTGGCTGGCTACTCTACACCACAGCTTGGTGTGAGGAAGTCCTCAGGCTAACTGGAGTTATTGTGGTGAACAGGATGTATGAGAGAGGATGTAATTCAACACTGGGTATCTTTCAAACCCGCGACAGGAAAAAGAAAAAAAAAAAAACCACCAAACAAACAGAAAAATAAAAGTGCTTCTGTGATACCAGTTGAAGGCAGTTTGGGCTCCACCACAACCTGAGCGTAACAGCTTGCCCTCTGTAGCCGTCAAAAGCTGACTGCAGCCCCTGCTTTTGAGGAACACTCAGAACATACCTGATTTATTTAATTGTTTGGCCAGAGAGCTACCTTGGAACTGGAAATAACCTATGAGGCTATGGGTGATGTTCACATAAACCTCTTGTAAGAGAGGGTTACTTTATGCTGAGCTCCCAGCTATATCCTGACCGTGTATTATTTGCATTAGCTTTGCCTCTGGAAGAATAGCAAAAGTGAAAGTAGCAGCACAGCAAAATCACGGTTCATAGTTCAGTGCCTTAGCACACCTAAAGCTAATGTCAGCTTAACTGCAGCTTAACTGAGAATCATTTTACTGTGCATTGTTAATCTGTACATAATTTATGGGCTGCTTTTTCAATTTATGAGTGCCTTTTTGTACTTCAGGACTGCAGGTGATAGTCCTAGTCAGAGTTTTGCAGTGCCTATTAGCAGGCACCTAAGGCATTTCATTAGCATTTAAACAAGACTTAAGTGCCCAAGTAATTTTGAGATAGGATGTATCTGCAGGGCTCAAAAATTAATTTCCAGACTTATTCATTCCTTGTTCAGAGCAAAAAATGCAAGCTCTGTCTAAAAAACATGGTGGTGATAGGAAGAACAGGCAGGCCACAGTTCTGGCTGCTACTGAGGTTTCTTGCCTAACTCGCTATCTCTTATTTCACTATTCATCTCTAATGAAAAGCTTTTTCTCAAAGAGGAGGATATTTGAAAAGTGACCAAGAATGGAGAGATCTCAAACTAATGAGTTGCCCTTAATTCCTGTGCCCTGTCTCTGGAGGCAAAGGAAAACAGATTCGTTTGTCACAAACTGAACACGCTGCAGAAAAATGATGACAGACAGACTTAAAGCCGAGACTGCCAGCTTTGGGCTGGGAGTGGCACTGGCCTGGGTGCAGTGGGTGGGTATGGTGCAGAGTGCATGCGGTCTCGCCAAGGGTGAGACCGACTGCAGTGCCTACCAGCAAGTGTCTTTGTGCAAGTTCTCCTTTAGTCCTGGCGGAATGAGTGTAACGTGGTCTTGAGATGTTTGTGTGTGCAGGTAGCTTGGGCAAGCTGCTCCTGCCTTTCAGGCTTCTGAAGAACTGAAGGGGAAAAGGGTGTTTCTCACTGTGGTGGCTAACTGGTATTCCAGGCTAAGACTGCAGGCTGTGCGCTGCGGTGAGCTAAGAGCACATTGCTACCCAAGCAGTCAGTGCAGGGACACACTGACCTTGGAGATGTCACATGAGTCACGTTGGGGAGTGGGGTCCTGGAGCTTTTTCTACTCTAATAAATAAAACAGCATGGGGGTGACTTAAGGCCCATGTGACACAATGAAAAATCCCTGTGTTGGGGAATTTTTATGTCCATGAATCATGTGAGAGAGTTTGTCTGTGTAATGGGGATTTTCAGTTTTGCCTGATTAGCGATACTTAATAGGAAAAGAGCAGAGTAACAAAGACTGATTTCTGGAAGAGTGATTTGGCTACTTTAGTGTGGGGTTTAGATGCCTTCTATTTCTGAGATGTGGATTGAGATGCATTTGGCCTAGTCACAGCAGCTGACAAACCACACAGCTCAGCGGGACAATGTTAAGATCCCCCTGTTAAAGTTCACGTAACCAGGACTTGCAGGCCTGGGCTGGCCCCAGCCTCAGGTACACCCAAGCACCCGTGGCTTGGGTTTCCTACCTCAGGATCACCTCCAGCCTGGGGGCTCCCACTTGGAGGAGCTGGTGTGGGTACGGGCACAGCCAGGCCAAACTCAGGCCCCGGGGCCTACACAGGTGACAACTGAAGTGATGGATGGTGCTGCCCTCCTCCTAAATGGGGACAGAGGGCCTGGGCAGGGCCTGTGTCCCGTGCTGGTTTCTCCAGTCAATCCACGCTTGATGAGGGGATTGAAATCCTTTGAGTTGTAGTGCTAATGGTACTGTTAATGAGATGCACCTTTGACAGCCACTTTTATTTGAAATGACTGTCAATGCATGTTAGGCGTGAGGGAACCTCAAGCCCTCACCTCGTTGTTCAGCACGACACCGAAGCGCCATGGCTCCCTCTTGGCGCCATTCCTCACACCCGCGAGGCAGCAGCACTGCCCGTCTGGGCGAAGTGCAGCAGCAGGCTCTCCCGGCCAGACCCCTGCTCATTTCTGGGCTGAATTTACTCATGGCCACTTTACAGCCATTGTTTCCATGCCAGCGCTGCCCCTGAGCAGCTCTCCTGCCTCACTGCTGTTCCCAACTCGCATGAGCCTTGCCAGCCCCGCT
>NW_010227807.1:20786-23130 GCF_000690775.1 Eurypyga helias | reverse complement strand
TAACCATTCTATGATTCTATAAAGTTTTCCATTCCTTCTGAAGAGTGATGTCCACCAAAACACTCATGTAAGAGATACAGATTCAACAGTAGGGAGGAAAACTACTCAAGTCTTCCTGATAATTCATCTCTAGTCTCTCCAAGACCAACAGAAGATTGAAAGCAATGCCAGAGCATGTGGTGATTTTCATAAACAGAGTTTCTTTTCTGTAAGGAATGGCACCAAGAAATTCAAATACGCACAAACATTCCCTAACATTCACCAAGTGAGCTATAATATTAGGAAGTTTTGCTTAGACACTGCAAGAATTCAAAGAGGAAACTGAAAAGCTCTGTGGTCTTAATCAAGCAGAGGATTAAAGCAGACCCAACTTCACTGAATTCCATCCAGACGATCACATGCATATGAAATTTGTTCATGTAGCTTGCTAGATTGATACCACATCTACTACTTGTTTCCAAAAATCCCAATCAAGATCCCTTGATTTATTTTAAATTAATTTCTTCTTAAAGTCATATTACTATACTGAGTCTGAGCCTGTGATACAAAGAAAAAAAAGCCCACCAAAACCCAAAGTGTATATTGGTGCTACCATTTTTATAAAGTTGTATAGAAACCAGGCAACTTACCAGCATAATCCTCTTAGCATAAAGAAGAAGAAATAAGAGAAAAAGAGAGAAAGAGTTAGGATTTAGTATTCCTAGGAACAGTGTATGAATGCCATGGCAAACTAAGCAAAATAAAATATGCATGTTTCTCTCAAAAACTGATTTGAATTAAGGGGGAAGCACAGCATTCAGTTATTTTACAATTAGCATTCAAAAAATAATAATTTTCTCCTGACTACTTTCTGAAAGAAAGCTACATCTCCATATTTTTGTGAAATAATATAAATGAAAGAACATTTTAAAAAATATATATATTTTATCAAAGTAATTAAAATTACAGGGTAGCAAACTGGAACCGGTCTTCATTAAAAAGCGGCACAGTTTAAAAAAACATGGACTTTTCACCCAAGTACTATGCAATATATGAAACACTCAAATAAAGAAATTGCTGCAAGCAGCTTGAGAACAGTTTTGATTGTGGGAGCCAGTAACCAAACCTATCCTTTGCGTGTTAAAAGAAATAACTAGTAATCAGTAGAGCACAAGTTTCCTTAATTCTTAACCCTGAAGTGGTGAGTCATAGTTTGACCTTCCATTTTCCAGTTTACTTAAGACATGACTCAAAAGTTACCTTGCTCTCCATCCATCTCTACCTGCATCTTACAAACTGCATTCTCAAAACGGGGATACTCCAAACAATTAGTACAACCAACTACTACTCAGGAACCAACAAAATAAATTTGCACGCACACATCAAAAGGGTTATGCATGCAAACTGTTAAGTGCACAAAAGCAGGTCAAAAGAGCAAATGAGGTATGCCAGCTTTCCACACCAACACTGGGAAGCACTCGTTTAACATCTGTCTCATCACTTCAGGGAACAGACATTGGAAAGCTGATGGCACTAGAACTAGCTATATGCCTATCTGATGTGGATTAAAACTTCATCCTTGCAATCAGCCATCATCAGAGACTTACAGGATACTGAGACCTCAGATACAAGTAAACAGATGACAGATTTTTTGTTTCCTTAAGATTTCCCTTAAATCCAGTGTTTCCTGTTCTCACTGTATATCCCCAGCCACATTTGCCCAAAAGGGTGGAAGGCTGGAGGGAGATAGGCAACGCTCCACGGATTCTGTCTCAGTTGTTTCTGAAATCCTGAGGGAGAATTTTAAGGCCATCCTTCCACCCAGGAGCCTGTACGAATGCTTCCTTATTACCACATGCAATGGATGTGGAACCATCAAACATGGGAGAACGAGCAAGAGGAGGTTCAGTTGCTGCTCATACATGGCAAAACTGTGATCAGGGAGTACATTTTGTCTCTCTGAATCACCACATCTGTTTAAGTCTATGCATAAAGCCTCAGTGGGCACATATTATCTACAGCTTAGGAAAACAGGTTTTAACACAGATTTATGATGCTTACCTGGGTTTGAGGACTTTGGATTGCAATTTTTTATTAATACCACTCAAAGATTTTTATTTATTCTTAGTTTTTAAAATATACCATGAAAATGTAGTTCATGTCTGTACTACATTTTCCAGTTGTTTACTACTTGACAGTTTTATGTTTGACTGAAGTTTAGGAATTGGTTTATATCTTGAAGAATCAAGACATAATCAAATAACAAAAGTTCAGGTATTATTCTTTCAGTACCATTATTATCCTCAAGCTCACCATTAGGTAAGAGTAGCTCCCTTTTCATCAAGGGAGCAGAAAATGCTACCTG
>NW_010227807.1:9143-20762 GCF_000690775.1 Eurypyga helias | reverse complement strand
TCTTCCACCTCCAGTCGCAGCTGGATCTTTATTAAATGCCTTCAGAGAGAGATAGCTAATACACCTCATTGCATTTCTGAACATACTGTTCAGAAAAGCATGCTCTCTGGTATTTCTCTCTCTGTATCATACACAGAACTATAGCATTCCCATCCCATTTATAGGCTTTTTGGTATGCCATTGTGCTGGTTTCAGGCAGGAATGAGCCCCCCTCCTACACAGTGCTGGCTGGCCCAGAGCGGCTGAGGTATTTGTTTCATTCCATGGTGCATCAGGATCAGTGGTCAGGCTGGGTGTGCACATGCACAGTGTTCTGAGGTGGGAGGTTGACTGGAGGGGATGTTACGGCTTTGGGCTAGCTTGATAGCTTGGTTGTTAGCTCCTTTTGTAAACTCTTGGAGCAGTTGTTAGCAGTAAAGGATGTTTTTTTTGTTAGTGGGTTGGAGGGGTCAGAGGTTTTCCTCCCTGCTCTGCGACATACCTTCCTATGTGTTGTTCAGCGTGTGGTGAGCAAATGTATCATATGTTCTATTTTCTATTGTTTTGATTACTTACTGGTAGTAGTATTGTTAGTATCACTTATTTTCATGTATATTATTAAATAGTTCTTATCTCAACTTTATGAGCTTTCCAGCTTTTTCCTCCAACCCTTCTCCACTGTGGGTAGGGGAGGAGAGAGGAGTGAGTGACTGAGTTGTACGTTATTGACAGATAAGGCTAAACCACGACTGTCATCCTTTTTCAGGACATGCTTTTATGTATTAAAAGAACCACAGGGGAGGGGGTGGGGGGAATTAAAAAAAAGAAAAATAAAAATCACATTTCTCTAAATGTATGCTTTCCTATTTCTGTTCCCTCCTCTACTAAAAAACTCAAAAGTCTCAGAGTAACTTCCCCCCACAATTAAATGTTTCAACCAACCACCACCTCATACAGAGACACATGTACAACTCCAGTTGCCTATAAGAAGACAGAAGCATCTGTAACTTACTGTGCCAGTTTACAGAGGTTTTTCATAGTATGTTACTAATTACTCTGTATTCAAGACATTCAATTAAAGAAGTAGAATATGGGTTAGCACACTTCTTAAATCATGCAAAAGTACACTTTCCTCTCATAAACAATATATATTGAGTTAGCAGTCCGTATTTTTGCAAAGCATCTTCTACTGTTTCAGTGAAATCAAAGACAGACTACAGTGTATATGAAAAACATTGTTCTACAGAAATGCGTGGCATATAAAAAGTTGCAGTATTTAAACAGCAGCCACAACCTGACCCCCTGAAAGAACCTCTAAAGACTGGCATCCAGAGAGAAAACCAATCTCATGCCTCTCACTAGCTGGGTTACCCACCCACCTCCCAGCTCCCCCTGCTACTCACCCCTTGCTCAAGTCCTCCCCTCCCACCAACTGGTGTTCCTGAAGTGGGCAACACCTTCCCAGTTGGGGAATCAAGATAACTCAGGAGGAAAGGATGACCTGGAGCCAATGGCTGTGCCTAGGAAGGTGGGAGGAGAGCCGCCCACCAAGGACCAGAACACCAGCCATGCAGCTCACCAGAACTGGAGTGCTCCTCCAGCGAGTGATTGTGCAGACCTATCCTCCCAGCCTGCTTGAGGGTGAAACAAAAATGCAGGAGCTCCACAGATAAAAATTATTCTTAAAATACACTGAATTAAACTAATACTACTTGACACAGGACTCAGCTTGTAGACTCACTCACCCGGAAAAATCTGTAGTGAGAATACCATAATGAAATATGTATATTCGGCTTATGTGACACAACGTGAGGTATCCCATAGCTACGACAAAGGAGTACCTAAAAACATAACATACAGAACACATAGTTACCAATACAAGTACCAACAAGAACTAGAATCACTCAGATTGGGTTTGGACTTGTTTAGGGGTAGAGTTTGATATTTGCAAATTAGATTTTTAACAAGTTTGAAGCTATGTTACAAGATCTAGCAGAAACCTTCAGAGGATTGATGGTTTTGTGTACCTAGCCGAAACATTATGAAGGTTTCTCTACACACTGGGGACAGAGAAAAAAAGAAGATAAGAAATAGCATCACTTCAAGTTAGGCATTGCAATTTCAGAGTTCCCACCCTCACATACTATTTTGAAATAGTATATGAAACCAGATGATACTGTATGCCTATCACTGAAGTTATCCACTGCCTTTTATCTGTAAATCTTCTTTAGTCACATGTACTACTCTTCCTCAGATATACGAGAAACTAAAATATTTCACGTTTAAGATATTTTCTCTCTTCTGATTATATATAAAGGCAGATAATGACACACAACCTAATCTTTTCAGCTGTACATGCCAAAATACACCATCTTCCAGAAGAATCATAGAATCATTTATGTTAGAAAGGACCTTTAAGGTCATCAAGTCAAACTAAAGAAGCATTCCTTAAGTGGAGTGTGACAAAGTCACTCTGTTTTTCAAAATGATCGCAAAACTATGTTAGGCAGGGCAATGGCACGACTCTTTCCATCTTAATAGTTGAACAGTTTGAGGACTGGAAGTGTTGCAGTGTCTAGGTGGCGTCTAAGCAGTCTTTCATACAACTAACTTCTCCCTCATTTACCTGAGCAAGAAAGAAGATACTCTGGAGGTAAGAAGCAGATGGATATTTGGAAACAGACTGACAGATTAAGCAAACAAGACAGTGCAATGGAGAGCTGGCACACCAGAATGAAAGGATTGCATCACACAGACAGGCCAGAACCAGGTCTGCTGGTGCCCCCTGCATCAGAAATTAGCCACATGAGGGCGAAGATGCAGAGACCTACAGAATGAGACTGCACACCCAGCAAAGCTGAGCCACAGGAGGATCAAGCAAGCTGGTAAACACACATTGCCAGGCAGGGCCAGGCAGGGCCCCCCCGAGACCCATGGAAGCATTGATCATGGCAGGGAACTAAAGATGAAATCAGACAAAAGGAAGTCAGCAGAACTGAAAATGAGCCAGGCTTTTGACAAATCATGTCTGCCTTTAAAATAAACAAATCTTTCCTCCCTGGGGACTAACTACAGTGTGAGTGACAGTAATGGATTGCAAGACAACTTGCAGATCACATGGCCCACAGGAAACAGCTGGATGAAAAGCAAGCTGAAGGTACATGACCGCTTCTTCAGGAGATTCAGAGCAGAATTTATTTTGTTTTATCTGGGTCAGGCATCCAGTCCAGCCTCAGCAAGGTCCTTGGACGCCCTCTCATCAACGGAGAAAAGCAAACACCCCTCCAAAGGCAGGTCACCCAGATCAGAAATGTAACAGTGATAGATGGGATGTAGTATCTAAAATAAGTCTCAGTGCTTAAGAGTAAAGCACCTAGATTGAAAGGGGGGTGAGCGGGGAGGGATACACTGAATTGCTGCTGCAGCCGGGAGCATTTCTGATGCTAGATTGTCTATTCATAGGCCATGAGTGCTGGCAGCTTCACGAGAGAGCAAACGAGACAAAAATATAAACAAAACACCCACACACAGGGAAAGGAGCATGCAGGTTAAGCTATGTAGTTTCTTCATTTCATATGTTCACTTCCACTAGCACTTTGGGGGGAAAAAAGCAAAGTCTCGGAGCCCCACTATGAAAGATCTATAGGTTCTACAGGTCCTCTGTATGAACATGTCCAGCCCTTAAAATGGCATTTTTCAATCTTATTCTCAAGCAGCTTGAATACACTGTTATTTTGCCAGAATTAATAATGTGGATGTACTTCAAGTCACAATACTATGGCTAGTGAAATACAGGAGAAAAATCCTAACCCAATACTCCAGCCCTCCTAAGGTTTTTGAGCATGTTGGATTGCTATTTCACATTGACTCAAAACAACACATGACTCTCTTGCAGCAGCGAGCAACATTATGTGAATGAATCACAGAATCACTAAGGTTGAAAAAGACCTGTAAGATCACCCAGTCCAACCATCAACCCAACACTACCATACCAACTAGACCATGTCCTCAAGCACCATGTCTACAAGCTCCTTCAACACCTCCAGGGATGGTGACTCCACCGCTTCCCTGGGCAGCATGTTCCAATGCCTGACCACTCTTTCAGTAAAGACGTTTTTCCCAATATCTAATATAAACCTTTCCTAATGCAACTTGAGGCCATTTCCTCTTGTCCTATCACCAGTTACCCAGAAGAACAGACCAGCACCTGTAGAGAGCCATCAGGTCTCCCCTCAGCCTCCTCTTTAGGCTAAACAACCCCAGCTCCCTCAGCCACTCCTCATTAAGACTTGTGCTCCAGACCCTTCACCACTTCGCTGGACCCGCTCCAGCATCCCTGTGTCCTTCTTGTAGTGAGGGACCCAAAACTGAACACAGGATTTGAGATGTGGCTTCGCCAGTGCCCAGTACAGGGGCACAATCACTTCCCTACTCCTGCTGACCACACTGTTCCTGATACAGACCAGGATGCCCTTGGCATTCTTGGCCACCTGGGCACACTGCTGACTCATATTCAGCCAGCTGTCAACCAACACCCCCAGGTCCTTTCCTGCCTGACAGCCTTCTAGCCACTCTTCCCCAAGCCTGTAGGGCTGCCTGGGGTTGCTGTGACCTAAATGAAGGACCTGGCACTTGGCCTTGTTAAACCTCATATAATTGAACTTAGCCCATCAATCCAGCCTGTCCAGGTACCTCTGCAGGGCTCTCCTACCCTCCAGCAGATCAACACTTCCACCCAACTTAGTGTCGTCTGCAAACTTACTGAGGGAGCACTCAATCCCCTCATCCAGATCATTGACAAATATGTTAAACAAGACAGGCCCCAAAACTGAGCCCTGGGGGACACCACTTGTGACTGGCTGCCAACCAGACTTCACTCCGTTTACCACTACCCTCTGTGCTCTGCCCTCTAGCCAGTTTTTAACCCAGCGAAGAGTACATCTGCCTAAGCCATGAGCCACCAGCTTCTTTAGGAGAATTCTGCAGGAGATTGTGTCTAAGGCTTTACTAAAGTCCAGGTAGATAACATCCACAGCCTTTCCCTCATCCATTAGGTGGGTCACCCAGTCATAGAATGAGAATAGGTTGGTCAAGCAGGACCTGCCCTTCATGAACCCATGCTGGCTAGTCCCCATCCTCTGGTTGTCTTGCACCTGCCATGTGAGCTCACTCAAGATGAATCGCTCCATAATCTTCCCTGGTACTGAGGTCAGGCTGACAGGCCTGTAGTTCCCTGGATCCTCCTTCTGGTCCTTCTTGTAGATGGGTGTCACAATGGCAAGTCTCCAGTCTTCCAGGACCTCCCCTGTTAACCAGGACTGTTGGTAAATGATGGAGAGCGGGTTAGCTAGCTCCTTCACTAACTCCCTCAGTATGGATGAATCCCATCCAGCCCCATGGACTTTTGAGTGTCCAGGTGGCACAGTAGGTCATTAACTGTTTCCTCCTGGATTATGAGGGATTTTTTTGCTCTCCATCCCTGCCTTCCAGCTCAGAGGGCTGATACTGGCCTGGCTATTAAAGACTGAGGCAAAAGCAGCATTCAGTACCTCAGCCTTTTCCTCGTCCTTTGTCCCTACATTTCCCTCTACATCCATTAAGGAATGGAGATTTTCTTGGACTCTCCTTTTGCTGTCAATGTATTTGTAGAAACATTTTTTGTTGTTTTTCCTCAACAGTGTCCAGATGAAGTTCCAGCTGGGCTTCAGCCTTTCTAATTTTCTCCCTGCACGACCTTATGAGATCCCTGTACTCTTCTTGAGTTGCCTGCCCCTTCTTCCAGGAGTGGTAAATGCTCCTGTTTTTTCCCCCGAGTTTCAGCAAAAGCTCCCTGTTCAGCCATGCTGGGTGTCTTCCCTGTCAGTTTGTCTTATGGCACATGGGGACAGACCGCTCCTGCGGCTTTAAGACTTCCTTTTTGAAGGACAACCAGCCTTCCTGGACCTCTTTGTCCTTGAGAACCAGTGTCCTAAATAGACCAAAATCTGCCCTTCAGAAGTACATGGTAGCAGTCCTGCTGACCCCTCTCCTTACTTCCAGAACTGAGAACTCTATCATTTCCTGGTCACTAAGCCCAAGACGGCCTCCTACTACCACACCTCCCACCAGTCCTTCTCTGTTTGTAAACAGCAGGTCAAGCGAAACACCTCCCCTAGTATATTCACTCACCAGCTGTGTCAGGAAGTTATCTTCCACACACTCCAGGAACCTCCTAGACTGTTTCCTCTCTGCTGTGTTGTATTTCCAGCAGACATCTGGTAAGTTAAAATCCCCCACGAGAACAAGGGCTAGCAACCGCAAGACTTCTATCAGCCGCTTGCAGAATCCGCCTCCTCATCTTGGTTGGGTGATCTGTAACAGACTCCCAGCAGGATGTCTGCCTTCTTGGCCTTCCCACTCATCCTTATGCACAAGCAGTCAACCTTATTATCCCCATCACTGAGTTTTACACAATCAAAACATTCCCTAACATACAAGGCCAGCCCATCTCCTTTCCTCCCTTGCCTGTCCCTTCTGCAGAGCTTGTAGCCATTAACTGCAGCGCTCCAGTCATGAGTGTCATCCCACCACATTTCTGTGATGGCAACTTATCATAGCTATCCTGATGCACCATGGCTTCCAGCTCCTCCTGTTTGTTGCCCATACTGCACGCATTGGTGTACATGCACTTGAGGTGGGCTATTGAATGTGGTTCTAAGTTTGGCCTTAAATCAGCTTAATTTGTGTTGAAGTATACTAATATTTTTCCCATTGTGACCAATTGGCTAAAGAGTAAGAGTGAGGGGGTTGTCTATTGAAATGTGCCAGTTTCCCTACCACCACTTCAACTTGACTAGGAAGACATAAGTAGGCTTGGTTCCTCTGATCTACAGCCAGTAACTCCCACAGTTCCTCCAAGTGATGTGCAGGGACAATGACCAGGAGACAAGTAATATACATTTTTAGCACCTTTTCCTTCTGGTCTCTGCCTGGCATTTCTTTCATAAATACTGTCCGTAGCAGTTAATTATAAATTATTTATTAAGTATAAATTATTAACTACCTCTAAAGTTGTAGTCTTTGCACTCTGTGAGGGAATAGAAAAAACCTCCTTGATTAATACCTATGTTGCTGGTGCAAAGTACTAGTGACTGCTATAAACAGGCCTATTGTTTATGGTTCACATTTCTAAACAATCCTAGAGAAATATAAATGATGGTTCCTATTTGGATATTAGGGAGGGGTTGCGTCAGGACCTGATAAAGAAGGCGAGATGATTATCTGAGCATCAGATCCTCAGACAACCCTGGTCTTGAAGACAAGTGAAGAAAGGGTTTCCATTCCTCAGCCCAGACTGAAGTGGATGTGAGCATTCAACGGCAGCTACAGAAATATCCACATAGCGTAGGGACAGAAATGACCTCTAACACACCCAAACCTACCCATGATATTAACCACATTCTGTTAGGGAGACCAACACAAAAGCAAAGAAGTGGAAAGAACTGCCAGCTCGTCCTTCTAGTCCGCTATAAAGTCACAGTTCTACAAATAAAAATTCCTATTTGTGCAGATCGTTTGGAAGCAAACAACTCCACCTGAACAATTTTAGAAACTCCAATGTGCTGAACTCTAGAGTATGGTATCCACACAATAAGGCTCAGTGACTGAGCAGAGAAGCTCTTCCACATGAATTTCCTCTTACTCAGTCAAAGAAGCAGATATAACTACCATGTAGTTTTCATTTCCATATGAAAGCGCTTTTTTTCTTTTGGCAAGGAAGGCACACATATGACAAAGCACTTTAGGAATCTTAGGTGTCTTCCTTCCTCTGAGACATTCACATAGGGAAAAGAAGGATCCCATGGTGAAGAACGCCTCATGATGATGCCATAAGCTTCTGCTTCAAAGCCATGACGTTTCTGGTACTTTCTACCTCAAAGCCCAATACCAAACGCGAGACAATTTTGTAGATCACCAACATAAGCTGCCACAGTGACCTTATTTGAACTACCTAACTCAAGAATAAGTGGAATACACCTAAAGGCCAAACAGCAAGGGGGAAAACACATGAAAAAGGATTATCAAAAGTGATTCTCAAGGACACAAGATGAAGGAGAAAGAGATCACTATACTTAAGAAACCAGGGGTTTGGACATAAATTATTAAGCTGCAAAAGCCAACTTTTGAGGCCAGCAATTTCATAAGGAAAAGCAATATATCAATGCAAAAGCCACAAATTGAGATTACAGCTGCTTCTGTAACTGAATGAACAAAGCTCCTGCAAATAACTGGGAAAGAAAAGCAGGAAAGAAGATAAGATGGTCCTAAAAAACTCTCATGCTTTTCCATGAAAGGAGAGAAGTTGTCAGAGCAGCAGCCATATCAGCTCACCTGTGGATGTTGGGAATACTTGCCATATTCATAATGCCATAGTTCATCATCACCAGGACAAAAAGATGAATGGAATACCTTGAAGACAACAAAGAGTATTTAGATAATTTCTACACGATACGGAAGGGCTGGCAGTTCAGACTGAGGGAACATTTTTCCACGCAAATGACATAAATGCAATGTTGTATCAGAAAACATGGATTATCACAATAACATCTATAGCCTGAATATCCAAGATGGATTAATACTTACTGACAAGAGTGTGTCAATGTGTTCCATTAAGAGAAAGAGCAGCCTGGCTCAAAGTGCACATTCAAACTGGATACATCCTTTCCAAAAAAGGTATCTTCACAGCATACTGGTGTGGCTTTAACTTCCAGAACAAACATCACAGAAAATACTTCATGGACAAATACTTTCATGGCTCATTTTACTTTGAGGGCTTTGGATGGTTATGCTGGTTAGGATTTTTTTTAAGGATAACTGAAAGTTCCTCAAGACAAAAACCATGTAATCCAGAACAGGTGACATGAAGTTTAAAAATATTTTTACCCAAATCTTGTCTACATGGTGACTAAATACTCACCACCCAAAGCAGAAGACAGCAAAGTATATTCCAAAGAGGGTGGCAAATACATGGCGAACAGCAGAGCTGGCATGACTGGGACCCAAGTAAATACGAAACCAAAATGCAGCCAAAAGTGCAAAGAGTTGACAGGCTACAAAATTGATCTGTAAGAGACAAACAAAACAAAAAACGGTTGTAATTCTTGGAGGAAGGAGGGAAGGACTCTCTCCATTCTCAGAACAATAAAGACTGTAGCTGGGGGGGAGGGGGTGTGTGTGGAAGTGAAGGCAATTAATCTTTTATTTCTTAGAATTCTCACTTGTGGGCCCAAATGGTAACTTTCCTTGACCGATGACAGAGGGGATTAAACAAGCATGTAGCCACCCAAGAACTCAGACAAGAGGAAGAGCAGGTTTCAGCTATCCCAGGTATGAGCAGGCTCTGGGCAAATCTCACTCTCCCCAGGGCAGGGCTTTGGTCCACTGGCACACCAGGTGCAAGGGACATCAGCCCCTCTCGGTCCTCTTGGTAGAAGTGAGAGGGCAGGAAACAGACAGAGACTCTGAAGCATTGCCCCAGTTACCTGACTTTCTCCACAAATCTCAAAACAACAACAAAAAAAAAAAAATCAACAATTCTTATGAAATGCCATTTTATGAGCAATAACTGGACAGCCTTCTTGGCTGAAATGCTCTGCTCCACATCATCCTCCAAGCAGGCCTTTTATCTTACCAATTTTTTGCAGTTCAAGAGTGCTTAGAAAACAGCTTTGCTCTTCCATCACACAGACAGCTAAAGTAAAATACTTCCCGATTGTTCCCCAGTTACTGCATGTATCTATAGAGCGTGAGAATCTGGTCCCATTGTAAGGAGGTAGCAATGGCAGTGGGAGCACAAGACATATATGCAGAACGTAAGCAGTCTGTGACTAGAGTCTACTGTCTAACACAAGGATAAGCAAAAGCTTAAATGTCCTCAGAGCAAAACAAACACCTTCTTCAAGCCACCTTCTTGTCAACAGCCTCAGCAAAACTCCCACAGGTCAGGGGAAAAACAGAACTCAGGA
This sequence comes from Eurypyga helias, assembly GCF_000690775.1. Taxonomy (NCBI): domain Eukaryota; kingdom Metazoa; phylum Chordata; class Aves; order Eurypygiformes; family Eurypygidae; genus Eurypyga; species Eurypyga helias. The sequence goes on along the minus strand of NW_010227807.1, from coordinate 10,779 downwards.
GCTGTCTCTAACAGAGCAATACAGCATTAGGAAATTACCACCGTAAATCCAGCCTGGACCCTAGACAGCTGGCATTAAATTCATTTATATAGTTGCAGTCCCTTCTTTAAAAAAAAAAAAAAAAACACCCCCCAAAAAAAAAAAAAAAAAACCCCCCCCCCCCCCCCCCCAAAAAAACCACACCAATCACTCTGACCTCACCAGAGCACCAAATCATCCTAGACTGAGCAAAACTAACTAGGCTGCAACATTTAAGCAGTCATTTCAATCAGAGGATTATCCAAAGCTATCAGTCCAGGACAGGATAATATATCTCACTTGGAAATGCTCTGACATGCTGGTTGTCCAGAGGTGATTGGATTTGGCCAGGCTTCTTGTCAAACACATATACAATGTGTTTAACAAGACACTGCAGTCCCAAACTGCTTTGATTCTGGTGGACTATAACCAACATGGTGCTTTTATTAAAGGTTTGTTGGCTACATTGCTGCAGTTTCTTTATATCAGTGATGCAGGCAGCCATGCAATAATTTAAATACTTCAATATGCTGAATTTTAGTTCTTCAGAGCAGAAAATATCAATTTATTTCTTGCTCTTGTAAGCAACCAGCATTTATTACAGGCAGTGTCACAGAACTTTACCCAAAAAACATACCATGGTTTCCTCCTGGAAACAATGCTAAGGCATGTGGAAAATGAGGAGGTGATTGGTGACAGCCAACATGGCTTCACCAAGGGCAGTTTGTGCCTGACTAATATGGTGGCCTTCTATGATGGGGTCATAACTTTGGTGGATAAAGAATGGGAAACCTATGTCATCTACCTGGACTTTTGCAAAGCGTTTGATACTGTCCCACATGACATCCTTGTCTCTAAATTGGAGACACATGGATTTGATGGATGGACGGTGGATAAAGAACTGGCTTGATGGTTGCACTCAGAGTTGTGCTCAACAGCTCGAAGTCTGAGAGGAGAGCAGTGATGAGTAGGGATCAGTATCGGGACTGTTTAACATCTTTGTCAGTGACATGGATGGTGGGATTGAGTACACCCTCAGAAAGTTTGCCAATGACACCAAGTCGTGTGGTCCAGTCAACACACTGGAGGGAAGGGATGCCATCCACAGGGACCTGGACAGGCAGGCCACTGCCAACCGCATGAAATTCAACAAGGCCAGGTGTAAGGTCCTGCATCTGAGTCAGGGCAAACCCAAATACAAGTACAGGCTGGGCAGAGAATAGATTGAGAGCAGCCCTGAAGGACTTGGGGGTACTGGGGAACAAACAGCTGGACATGAGCCAGCAGTGTGTGCTAACAGCCTAGAAGGCCAACTGTATCCTGGGCTGTATCCAGAGAAGCCTGGCCAGCAGGTCGAGGGAGGCGACCTGCACACTGCTGTCTTGAGACCCCACCTTGAGTACTGTGTTCAGCTCTAGGGTCCCCAACATAAGGATATTGACCGGTTGGAGGGAGTCCAGAGGAGGGCCACAAAGATGGTCAGAGGGCTGGACCAATTCTCCTATGTGAAAGAAAGGCTGAGAGAGTTGGGCTTGTTCAGCCTGGAGAAGAGAAGGCTCTAGGGAGACCTTATTGCAACCTTCCAGTACCTGGAGGGGGCCTACAAGGAAGCAGGGAG